>NC_133654.1:244675244-244974123 GCF_009905375.1 Apium graveolens
AAAAAAACGGCATGGTTCGTTTATTTTTATAACTTACCAACCTGTTTCAACTAAATCTAAATCAACCAACCAACAACCAATCAACATTGCGGGCGATTTACATAGTTTAAGAAAAAAAACGACATGGTTCCGTTTATTTTTATAACTTACCAACCTGTTTCAACTAAATCTAAATCAACCAACCAATCAACATCAAATCTAAACGCAACATCAATCCAATAAAAATAATCATAATCAATAATAAAGAAAACACCGAAACAAATCCAAAATATAAACTATAGTCCCCTGTTCCTCTGCTGGATCCCATAGTCACTTATCCGTCTAGCGAGCCCTTTTGAAAGCTCCCCAGCTATGCGATACCGGAATGTCCAAATACCCAATACAAGCTCCCAAATAGCATCTCTCAACGATATGCCATTAAGTATAGCATCCATGTACTTGCACACGTACACGCCACAATAATGGGTATTGGACTGCATCGGTCGTTCCTGTACGAAATGAACCTTCAACTTATGTCCATCAAATCTGGAAGGATCCAAGTAATGCAACATAGCTGACACTATGCACTCCTAGAAAGGTTTGATTTCATATAATTAGTAACCAACAATGACAAGTGTATGTAAATTGACTAGTAATTACGAAGAACATAGAATACCATGGCATATATATATCGAGAGTAAATACTCTTAAGACTATCCCCCCATTCAGCTAGAGGATCAATTAAAAGGAGCTTCTGTTGTTTAATGTCCAGAATGAACAAAAACCAGTGAGCATCATTGCAGCAAGGGTAGAAAGCAAAGTCACAATCCAATAATGATGGCCCAATCCGCTGGACTGCATATGAATTATATAAACTATGCGGACCGGCCAACTGCACATCTGAAAGTTCAGCTTCGGGATGGGCCTGCAACATTGAAACAATTATAAAAGATCAAATGCAAAATCAAAGAGTTATCAATTATCATTAACTTAGTAACACATGAACTAAAAAGTACTTTTTGTTTTACCTTCAAGTTCTTGCAATAATCTTTTAACAGCAGTTGCACGAAAAAGCTGAAGTTAAAGAAGAACTTCTTAGCCGTGGGCTCCAGACCCGAGATGGACTCCCTAACCTTCAACAACTCTATGTAGGCATCCACGACATTGTTGTCTAAATCACATTCGGGTTTTAAGGTCTGGACATAATCCCAAGTAAGCTCAGCAGTGCCTCTATGATCTCTCCAAATAAAATCATTCTTATTACCCCACCAGTGCTTGTATAGCCAAACAATCTTCCTATTTTTCAATGGCCTCGTCATATCAGCACGCCGCCCAGGACCACCCCACCTCAGTTTATCCTTCAACTTGTCTTCATCAGTGTCCATTTGCAAATACATTTCAAGAGTATCAAATCAAACACATATTCAAAATACATACTGCAAGAATCAAACATAAAAACTGGAATGATTCAACATACGTACATCAAGAATCATCCTCAAACTATCAGGAATAACACCACTACGACTACCGAATTTCACCATGCCACCTGCAAGTGGAGTCAACTCAGTAGCAGGAGTCAACTCAGAACTCCCAAAAGTGCGCTCGGTAGTAGGAGTAACAGGGGTAGCAGTAGCAGCAACCTACAAATGTATTGAGTATCAAACATTATATACACCTCTAAATCTAAAGAGTTAGACTACTCGAATAACATACTCGAATATGTATAAGACACACAATAGTAAAAAAAAGTAAAGCTCTAAAACTAGAAAGTAGTACCTCAGACTGAACAACATCAGACTGAACAACAGGGGGGACGGATAGGGGGGTCGACTGTGAAGCAGGGGGAGCAGTAGCAGCAACCTACAAATGCATTGAGTATCAAACATTATATACACCTCTAAAACTAAAGAGTTAGACTACTCGAATAACATACTCGAATATGTATAAGACACACAATAGTAAAAAAAAAGTAAAACTCTAAAACTAAAGAGTAGTACCTCAGACTGAACAACATCAGACTGAACAACAGGGGACGGATAGGGGGGTCGACTGTGAAGCAGAGGTAGCAGTAGCAACAACCTACAAATGCATTGAGTATCAAACATTATATACACCTCTAATACTAAAGAGTTAGACTACTCGAATAACATACTCGAATATGTATAAGACACACAATAGTAAAAAAAAAGTAAAGTTCTAAAACTAAAGAGTAGTACCTCAAACTGAACAAAATCAGACTGAACAACAGGGGGGCGGATAGGGGGGTCGACTGTGAAGCAGGGGGAGCAGTAGCAGCAACCTACAAATGCATTGAGTATCAAACATTATATACATCTTAAAACTAAAGAGTTAGACTACGCGAATAACATGCTCGAATATGAATAAGTACCTCAATCTGAACAGGATGAGAGGCATGTACAGGGATAGCCGCAGCGTTAGGGACTACAGTCTCATCCTACATTAGATGTCAATAACTCGATTAAACTACATATAATTCGGTGTAGTAGACTACTCGAATAACTTACTCGAGTAAGTACCTGGCGAGGACGTTTACTGGCTGCCTGTGTAGGTGAATCATGAGAATCAGAAGCAAACTTCTGCAATAACACGATAAGATAACGATCATACACACATACACATTCAATATAGTAGACTGGATTTTGGAATGACATAAATGAAACGCATCTCACGTGTACGTTTATGCGGTGAAGGAGGAGCACTTGGATCAATATGCATATCCTGTGCATGTGAGGGTCTATCAAAACTGGGTCTACTGAATGCAGGACCCCTCCACTCAGTGTTGACTCGATCATAACGAATCAGAAACTCAGGAATGCACTCATAGAACCAGTCTGGGGGATCATGGCTGTGAATAGCATGCAATGTCCTCATCCCACAGTCAAGCTACATAAATCATTAACTATTAATTATCTACCTAAACACCCTATAAAAATGCAATAATGAAATAAATGAATACATGATTCTAATATTAAACTAAACTCTAAAACATACCGCATCAACCATGTCCTGCTGAGAGTACCAGTCACGCGACACTATCTTGCGTGAATCAACACCCACAAAATGAGCAATCCTCAGCTTACTATGGGTCCTATACCAGTACATATACTGGTCAATGCTCACGTACTGCCCCTCTCCAACGGGCTCTATCTGGCCATCAAGATAAGCATACCACTCATCCCAATACTGTCTCAGAGTAGTCATATGCTGGTCCCTCTGCCAACGAGATAACCTGTCCCTCCGCAGAGCAGACATATCAATAGGATCATTTGGAATATGCTGCAGCATACCGAACTGTCTCAAGACTCTGTCCGGCATGACATACTCGACAATCTCGAAGCAAATAAGTGGAATACGGTCGAGACTCATATACGAAGCATCCATCAGCTCGACATCATACTGCTCCTCAAAATAGTCCACCGCATCAAAGAATAACCGATAAGGCTCCCATATCAGCCAATTCATCTCAAATCGGACAAAATCCCCTCGGTACTGACCTATAAGCAAAACAATAAGGGAACATATGAAATTGGATAGTTCAAAAGCATGCAAATGTTTATTCGAAGGAGAGTTCAAATAGTAAATATGCAAAAAAGAACAGTACCCGTATGGTGGTGAGGGTTCTCCCTCCGATCAGGGTTCGGCTCAGCCCATGCCAAAGCCCTCGGCCAAACAAGCTCCACCCCAGGTGCAATCTTAGGAGCACCAGGTAACAACCTCTTGTGTGCCCACAACATCAGTAGCATCGTGCATCCATTAAGTGCTGTTGCACTCTTATGAGCAGCCTTGGTCAAACCTCTAAACAAATAGCTCAATACAGCAGCTCCCCATGCATACGATTTAATCCGAGGTGAATCCTGGATGAGCTGTAAGTACCTGCGACAAAGGAAATACAGAGTAAGAATACAGGGCAAAATAAGGGCATGATAATAAATGAGAATACAAGAATTATAGTGTCAAATTGAAAATAAATGAGAATACAGGGCTTCATATGCAAAATCAACAAAAAAGGACAAGTGAAGGACTAAGATGCTATAAACTAAAATTTAAAAACTGAAATGCAACAAATA
Source organism: Apium graveolens (assembly GCF_009905375.1). NCBI lineage: Eukaryota > Viridiplantae > Streptophyta > Magnoliopsida > Apiales > Apiaceae > Apium > Apium graveolens. The sequence continues at coordinate 244,679,312 of NC_133654.1, forward strand.
CAAGTAAATACCTCAGATGCACGGTATATCGACTCGATGAAGGAAACAATATTCCCTCAATGATGTATAAAAGATAAGCTCGTGTGTAAACCACAAGATCCTCTTCTAGCCCCCCCTCTGGTAGCTCCGCATATCGTTCCCTTAGTTTGTAAAGCTTGACCCCGTCCCTATACATATCTTTACGCCCCACCTCATCCAATCTTGCATCCTGCCATTCCCTCATCCAATACGCCTTCGGAGCGTCAAGCTCCCTATGAGTAACTGGACGACCCTTAACAGGGAAGCCCATAATCATGTATACATCCTCGAGGGTGATGGTCAACTCACCAAATTGAAAGTGAAAGGTGTTAGTCTCTGGCCTCCACCTGCAATTGCATTCATACACAAACAACACAAACATTGCCAGTGACGATTCAAATAAATGAGAAAATTGATTACAAATTAGTACCTTTCCACTAAGGGCGTTATCAAACGAATATCATTTTGAGGAACTGAACGATTGTTCGTGAAAGCCGAGAAACCCCATTGGCTCAGCAACTCACGCTGGGGATCCGAAAGTATCCACTGCTGATGATTAGCTGTGTACTGCCGTACATCCAGCTTATCCCGCACACCTCCCGCCCATATGGCAGTACTAATATGATCATCCTGCATCGTCAGGAGTGATCCAACAATAGGCCCGCACTCATTCTCCATAGTAACTACAAAGTGCACAATAAAAAATACTATATAATCCCAACTTAAACACGAAACATTTATAGAACCGTTATTTTCTATTTTAAGTCCTACCGAAAAATCGGCATGACTCATTCGTTTATAAGCTAGCCACAACCAATCAATCAATCAACAAGCATTCCATCCACTGTCTAATCACAATAACATATCTCAACTTACTATGCCAAACAATTACTAGTACATTTCGAACCATTAAAGCGCACAAACGAGTCAAATTACTACTAACCAAATTCACAACAACGCAATCCAAATAATTCGAATTATATCAGCTAGGTTACAATTTTGTATTCTGCATCTTTTATACTTGGCATTCTTAATCACGCAATTGAATTATAACATATCCTAATCTCAAAACTTCTTCGAGTAAATTGAATTATAACATATCTCTAGAAAAACACATAAATATAACTCCAAATAGTCTGAATCACGCAATTGTTATAACAATCTCACCATAGGAGGCAGCAATGGGTCATTGCGGCAGTATATAACTATGTGTATGTATACGTGTATGTATACGTGTGTGTAGATGATGAGAATCATACCTAAGTAGCTGAATCGCCGGAGTAGATGTTGAAATCGCTCGAATTCACCTGAAATCGCACGCTGCTTTTGGAATTAGGTTTTTAATATTATGAAATTAGGGATTTCAGGAAGAAACGGGTTAAAACCGGGTCTCGTCTGCAGCAATGGCTCATTGCGGCAGCCACAATGGCTCATTGCGGCAGCGGGGGCTGTTCTGTAATTTCCCGAATTTTAAGTAATAGTTTGTTAAAATAAAGAATTTATTAACATAAATATATAAATACAAAATAAAAATATAAAAACCAAACAATAAATAAATTAGCAATTTAAACATCAATTAAAATTATTTATATATTTATTATCTATTATTTTACAATTATTTAAAAATAAAACTAAATTGTTTCCAGCAATGAAGCATTGCGCAAGCCGCATTGAGTCAAAGCTGGTGAGCTCCCGCAATGTAACAATGCGTAACCCGCATTGAAGCAATGCTGCTATACTTCCGCAATGTAACAATGCGACATGTGGTTATTAGAACCACCTGTGGCTGTGGAAGGGCACCCATATATATATATATATTTATTTATTTATATATTAAAGTGGTATATAAGGAATCTATTCAAAGCTACTCTATGTGGCATCTCCAATATTTGCTTTATAACCTTCTTTATCTTTGTATTTGAAGTTAAAATACCTTATTTTATTTTCAAGACTATAATATATAAAACAATTAACTATTTACTTTTAAATTTGAAGGATCACGAGATACTTAAAAATTAATATAAGTACCATTGATTACTCCCTGACTCTATTATTTATATCTGAAGATGAAATTGGTTTTAAGTATAATTTTATTATTGGATATCTATACTATATTATAATAACCGGAATAGAGATAATTTGGTTCAACGGTTTGGTTCAACGATAATTCCCTAATTTTGATTATTACAAAATAGATAAATAGTGTTATATATCTAATAAATTACTAAATTATTAAATTATTACTAAATGTAGTATAGTAATCCTACTAAACTACGAATACAACTTATCATATTATTAAAAGATATAAATAATAGTGTTACATATGTGCTAAACTACTAAATTGTTAAACTACTAGAAATAGTCTAGTTATTCTACTAAATTACGACCACATGTTATTCTATTATTTTTATTATAAATTTATAATCATTATATATTTATATAAATATTTTAAAAATATAATATAACTTGATAAATACAAATTTAAAAATATTAATGAAAATCCGTGCATCACACGGGATTTATGCTAGTATATATAAAAGTGAATTTAGAATAAAATTTGAAAAAATGGATGGAGAAAAAATAATGATATGAAATTAAAAAAGTAAAAAAAATTTAAAAAAATTATTATAAAAAAATGTTATGATGGGAGATGACCTTACTTTCTCTAAATTAATCAATTTGTTGTATTGAGTTATCATGACCATAATTATGTTCATTTATTACTGATATTTAATTATATCTATCTATGATGTCGATAAATAAATAAATAATAATAATTTAGTATCTAGAATATGGAGTTTATAATGAGGCAACATTTATCGATCCCTTCATACATCAACAACCACAGACTCTGCAGATTCATAAGTATTCCTTACATTGATACAAATACAGGTAATATATTTATCTTAAATATACATTCATGTTAAACTGAGAATTATTTTAAATATAACAATTTTGTTACAATACTCCTTATTTTAAAATTTTATAAAATTAAGGTTTCATACATAACATCCTATTTATAATAACAATTTAGTTCTAGCAATATATTATCGAAAATTCAAATTTGATTATAAACAAATGTCATGAATATCTAATTTACATTATTGTAAGATCCATTATTAAATTTTCGTACGTTTTTTAAAATATGTTTCCTAAAACGCATACGATTGATTGTTAGAGAAATCACCATCCTATATTTTTTTGACTAAATTGCACTTTGCACCCCTTATAGATATTCACTTTTTCGGTTTGATCTTAAATTTTTAATTTTGGCAAAATGGATACCTCAAATTTTAATTTCGTTTCATATCGCACCTCTTTTAACAATTTTCAAGGGTAAAATCAGAATAATTTTTTTTTATGTTTATGTTATTACAATGTGCACCCCATATTTATAATATTGTAACATATTACACCCCGATTTTAATTTCGAATCGTTTCAAAAAATATATAAATTTGTATGATAATATTTGGTAATATTTTTTTTAATTAAAAAATAATTAAAATATAAATATTCTCTATTAAATATGAATTGAAATCACAAATAAGTCTTTTATCCAAATTAATTTAATTTAAATACTATGTAGATAATTTTAAATTATATATATATTTAAATAATAATATCAAAAGATATTTATATTATCAAATATATGTGTCTAGGTTTTGATATCACTTTTCGGCACAATCTTTATAATTTATAATTTCTTATTTTTGTTTTAATATTTTTATAATAAATCTCTATTAAAACTATAAGTTTCCTAATTTTTCAAATTTTTTAGTGTTACTAAATACTTCATTTGATTCATGTTCTTATATATATTTTTAAAATAAATTAGCTACAAAATATGTACCAAATTAAAAACTCGTAAAATGCATGCAATGTTATGGACATTCTTTTTCTTGGAACCCACTGAACTTAGGGTTGTAAACGAACCGAGCTGTTCGTTTAGCTCGTCCAGTTCGTTCGAGATCGATAAGCTCGTCCGATAAGTTTATCGAACTCGAATTCGAACAATATTTCTTGTCCGATAATCTTAACGAACCGAATCGAAATTTTAAGGTGTTCGACTCGAGTTCGGTTCGTGTTTGGTTCGAGTTCGGTTCATTCGTTAAGCTCGAGTTCGGTTCGAAAAATATATTATTTTTATAATATTATATGTATAAATAATATATGTATTATTAATAATATTTATTAAATATATTTTATAATTATTTAAAATATATATTTTATTTATGAAAAAAAATATTACTAATAGTATGATATAATTTTTTTACTTTAATTAATATTTATAATTAATTTTAAAAAAAAATACAAATGATGTTCGCGAACAGTTCGTGTTCGTTTGTGTTCGATTCGGTTCGTTGTGTTCGCGAACAGTTCGTGTTCGGTTCAAATATTACCGAACTCGAGTTTGGACAAGAAATTTTGTCCGAAAAGTTTATCGAACAGTGTTCGGTTCGTTAAGATTTTGTCCGAATTCGTTAAAAGTTCTTCCAAGTTCGGTTCGTTTATAGCTCTAACTGAACTAAACTAAACAAACCAATATTTTCTACTTTATTCCGTTTGGTTTGGATTTCATAATATAATAATTTACTAAAAACCATCGAATTTTATGTTTATATTTGGGTTCAAGATTTCATTAATTTTATAACATTTGGTTTTGATGTGGATCGTTTTTATAACATTAATTTTGGGTTTCGGTTTATTTCTTTAAAAAAAATCACACTCGACCCTAGTCAGTTTGTATGTTATATGTTTTATTTTTTTAATTTTATTTTATAATATATATTTTTATGAATTTCAAAAGTTATTAAAATTTAAAATAAAGTGTAAACTATAAAAGTATATAGGGTGCATATCGTCAAAATATATTAAACTATGGGGTGCATATCGTCATTATATAAACTTTAAAAATCATTCCCACTTTACCCCTGACAATAACGGTTATTTTGGACGAAAATTATTAAAAGGGTGCAATATGAAATAAAATTAAAATTAAGGGATGCATTCTGCGAAAATTAAAAATTTAATATCAAACCGAAAAAGTGAATATTTATAAGGGGTGCAAAGTGTCATTTAGTATGTTTTTTTTTGTTTATGACATAAACAAAGCATTGTCTAGGTTTGGACAAAAATGATTCTTGCAAAGCTGGATTTACACACACACAATATAAAACATTAAAATCAGACCAACCTGTCTTTTGATTATTACAAGTCAAATACTAGATGGGAAGAACAAAAGGCAACTACTGTTAGTAGTAGTTGATAAACTCTTTCTTTATACATTTATTCTTCATTATTTGCATGTTCTTTGCTTTCATTTAAAGATATTTAGATACATCTCCCCTGTATATATATATTTTTCATCAAATTTCAAGAACTTGATTTATTCTGAAATTGTCACTGCCCCAGGTGAGCTTCATGCCCAAAAGTCTTTTTTTTTTTTATAAAAAAATTCTATAATTTTGTTAATTTTTGTTTTTTTAAAAGTTTAATCTTGATTTTACTTATAGGGGATTGTGGGTTTTTGTTAGATTGTTGATATATGATAGAATCTTGTTGAATTTTACTGTTTTATATCTTAAAAAAAAAGTCTTCTTTAACTTAAGATTGGATTTTTATGTTTTTTGATGAAGTGAAGTTGTTTTGTTTGATGCTCAAGTGAAGTTTAATTGATGTTAGTTGGTTGTTTGGATTATATTTTGAATTGGAAAACAGGATTTGGGGATTTATATTTATATTTATGTGATTCAACTATCAGTGATTGAATTTTCATAAGATGATTTGCTCTTTCTTGTAAGAAAAGAAAAAGAAGAAGACTTTTCTTGGTTGGTTCTCAGTTCTTTCTGTTACCTGTAAAAACTAAAAAGTCAATGTTGATGTTCAAAGAATTAGACTAAGAGGAACTTATTGTAACAATTGCTGTTTTTTTGCATTGGTAGTGTTCTTTCGGTTCCGTTCTTTAATTAAGCAGGGAGTAGCTCAATCTTCATGATTCCAGATAATGGTAGTTTATATTCATGACAAAATGTCATATATCAGATTTTTGATATATCAGATTTTAATTCATATATCAGATTTTTAAATTCATATATCAGATTTTTGATGGGAAATGTCATCAAAATGTTTGTGAGGGGATTATTAGTTTTCTTAAAGTAGATAGATAGAATACTAAACATCTTGCTTCTGACAAACTGAAGTAAAATACTGGTTATTGTTCTCTTATGTTATGAGACATGAACATAAATTAGTAAATATTGGCCTAAAGGTTTCACCATGGGCATCAGCATCATTATCACTTATTTACAAATCCATCTATTTGTAGAACCAGTGTTAAGTTTCGATATTATAAGGTGGTTACATTTCACCTGTTTCTGTAGTGGTTGTAGCACCTCAGTTATGCCTCTGTTGCCTTTATAATCATTGATGCTTGCCTGATATACAAGATGAGAGCCGTTTGCTTAACTTACTAGCTTAACTACTAAATACTAGCTAAATGCCTTTTTTGTATATCATTTTCAGTCACTACTCAAGGAAAGCAAAATATGAGCTGCTTTGGCTGTTGCGCAGAAGATGATATGCAAAAGACTGCTGATAATGGACCGTATATGACACATCATGCAGCAGGTGTTTCTATAAAAAAATCTCTAAATTACTTGTGATAAGCCCTACTTATTATTGCAAATATTATTTGTTGAACCAATTTTGAGTAGGACAGACGGTAGTTGTTATTACTATAATACGTGTTTAGTTAGTGGAAATATTGGTTTGTACTGCTGCTTTGACTGTTATGTAAAGCACTACCATATGCACAGACCTAGTATTAAATAATTCACCATCTTACTGTTGCTACCTAAATATGATTTTTTGTTTTTTGTTGCTACTTTCTAGGACTTATCATAGAATAATGTATAGGTAATAATGGAGCTTATCGTGCCAGAGAGACGGTACCAAAAGACACACAGACAATAGATGTACAGCCTATAAATGTCTCCGCACTTCAAGTGGATGAGTTGAAAGATATAACAGACAACTTTGGTACAAGGGCTTTAATCGGTGAGGGATCGTATGGAAGAGTATATCACGGGGTCTTGAAAACTGGGCAGGCTGCAGCAATAAAGAAATTAGACTCCAGTAAGCAACCAGACCAAGAGTTCCTAGCACAGGTCTTTAACTATCTCAAATGCTTTCTGATAGTAATCCCAAATTGAATACAATTGTCATTTAAATTTTCTGCTGTTGTATCATTACCATTATAGGTTTCTATGGTATCGAGGTTAAAACATGATAATGTTGTTGAGCTACTTGGCTATTGTGTGGACGGTGGTCTTCGTGTGCTTGCCTATGAGTTTGCTTCAAACGGATCCCTACATGACATTCTTCATGGTAAGCTGTTTCAGTGTCTCTCTTCTGTGGCTTAATTGAACCACTTCTTGTCCTAGTAACTGGTACTAATAAAATATCCGGGCCTAAATATTGAGGAAGTGACTCTAGATTCATTTACCCAACTAAATAGCCATAAGTATTCTGCAAAAATGACTGAAAAGCAGTTACTGTTTTTCTTACAAATGATAATATAATTAACTAAACTTCTCTGGCTCAAACCAACACTATCTGCAACTTTATAAGGGACTTTATCAATTTAAATATTTTGAATTGAGATACTGATTTCACCATCATTTTATACTCCCTCCGTCCCAATTTATTTGTCCAGTTGGACTTTTATCCGTTATTTTATGGTGCATTGACCACATAGTTCCGTTGATTATTTATCAAAAAAAAATCGTGAATAAAAATTCAAATCTTAAATTTTTATTCACAAAAAGAAAATTTGAAAAATAATTTACGGAGCAATGGGGTCAATGCACCTTAAAATACGCATAAAAGTCAAACTGGACAAATAAATTGGGACGGAGGGAGTATTATTTTTTTCTGGTAATGTTCGGTTACAGAAATTTATATACTCACACACATACATGTCTCTATGGCTCCCCAAGGCTCAAATATTTGACCTCTTGTTACCAAGAGGTGTTACCAAGAGGTGTTACCAAGAGGAGAGGTATTCGCTAGGGGATACAATACTAAGGACATGTTTATATATAGCACTGCACCTCGCAGGCAATTAGCAGAGAAATATGAAAAATATGTGTTAAGAAAAATATATATAGAAGGTACATGAAACCAAAGTTCTTTTTTTTTTTTAATTTTTATAAAGTTGCAGTCAAGATAGTCCTCATCTGATTAGCTTTAATTCCGCTTCCTTAGTTAAACAATTAACTTGTTTATATATTTAAATCACAAAGGGAAGGCTACACCCTGAATTTCAGGCTTAACAGGTCTTGATGGATTAGCAGATTCCTATTTCTTAGTACTTCCAAGTTCATTGTAGTCTTGAAGCATAATTTGGAACAGTCTATCAAGGAGGATTTTCAAAAATGTGTACTCCTTCCATGGTCACGATGCCATTAGTGGGTAGGAAATCCACTTCATAATTAGCTTCTCCCTATACATGTTGGAGCTATACTTTCCATTAGAGGCATTTGTTTCTAATCTGAAAGCTCAGAACCACATCATTTGTCACGTCTTCAACACGACAAATTATGGCATGTCAATAGTCGCTTCAACTAAATGCTAATAGACTCACCTTATTGCTAGCTGCTTGTCTTTAGTAGTGACAGTTTGTTTTTAATGCTCTCTTTATTCATCAGGAAGAAAAGGTGTCAAAGATGCTCAGCCAGGTCCAGTTCTATCATGGCCACAAAGAGTTAAGATTGCTGTTGGGGCAGCGAAGGGACTTGAGTATTTACATGAGAAGGCACAACCTCATACTATTCATCGTAATATAAAGTCCAGCAATGTTTTGCTTTTTGATGATGATGTAGCTAAGGTTGCCGACTTTGATCTATCAAATCAAGCACCTGACATGGCAGCACGTCTTCACTCTACTCGTGTTCTTGGAACTTTTGGTTATCATGCTCCAGAGTAAGCTCCTATTTGATGTTTGGACTTCTTAGTTTTATTAATACCAAAGTTTTCAGAGTCCAATTATGGACCAATATTGGGTAGTAACCATTATAAAATGTGAATGTCATCATATGTGTTCATTGATACCATGATCACCAGTCACAAATAGCAAAATTAATTGTGCTCAAAATCTTCAAAAAGACTGGTCATACCGCTAGATGGTTTAAGGGTAGGATATTTCATTTTCTGAAAATTAGTAGGCACAAGAGGTGTTGCAGGAATTTATTTACCTAGGCCTTCTAAAACGGAATGAAGCGCAGAGAAACGGACAACCATCAAAGATTATTTAGCATGAAACTCAAGAATGCAGTTGATGAAACAGAGCCAAAAATGTAATTAATTATTTCCCAAGCCCACAGAGCTGATTAATCTTTATTAAGAAAAATTGCATATGTGAGAGACGTACGAACTTTTCAACCCATTAAATTAGGCCCTTGGATTATCTCTTGAAAACAGCTTTACTTGCAAATTATGTGCTTTTTGATGAGTTGCAACCCAGCAAGATAACAGCAGTTACCTTAGCTGTTTGGATCCCTACGTAATTACACAAGTTACATAGTATGTACCTTTATACGTCATCTGAAAATGAAATCTTAAAAATGGGCAACCAAAAACAGATAGTACATTATAATTGCGTTTGGACCCATTTAAGATCGAGGCATATGAAGACACGTGTCGCTGAAGATAAGCCTGATTTAGGAACCGTATCAGACTTCCATCTGTATTTTCTCTCCCTGCTTTTGTATAGTTCGAATACATCTTTAATTTGCTTTGAGTTTCTAGTTTGTTCTCTCTGGCAGATATGCAATGACTGGACAGCTGAGCTCAAAGAGTGATGTATACAGTTTTGGAGTGGTCCTACTGGAACTCTTGACTGGTCGTAAACCTGTAGATCATACATTACCACGAGGGCAACAGAGTCTAGTGACATGGGTACTCATTGTGGCTTTTTTCATCTTTATAAAATTCTCTAGGAGGGTGAATTATTGTTTTGTTTGAGTTATTTGTTGTCTTTATTTTCATTTAAGCTGACTCTTGAAGAATTACTTTCTTTAGGCAACTCCAAGACTGAGTGAAGACAAGGTTAAGCAGTGTGTTGATACTAGACTTAGTGGAGAATACCCACCAAAGGCAGTTGCTAAGGTAGCCTATGATGCTTTTAAAATTTAGCATTGCTAATATGTCTTGCCTCTCCCTCTCCAATTTCTCTTCCTTCAAAGAATGTCTAGTCTTTTTATTTTGGGCCCATGGTCTGCACACGGCACACGCATAAATCTAGTTTAAACCTTGTGTGGAATTCTTTCTGTTAATCAAGCACTTCCGACATCCATTGGAAAATGAAGAAATAAATTACAAGTTTTCTCTAATTATTGATAGTTGAAAAACCATAACTGAGAGTATTCCTCATTAAAGTTATAACAGTTAAATGACTGAGAATAGACTTCGTACCTTGACTTTTGTTGCTACTAACAGATGGCTGCAGTCGCTGCTTTATGTGTACAATATGAAGCTGATTTCCGGCCAAACATGAGTATTGTCGTAAAGGCGCTCCAACCATTATTGAATGCTCGAGCTGGCCCTCCTAGTGCCTCCTAGTGCATTCATTCCAGTATTGATATATCCTGCTGAAACTGCATGTTTCCTTGGTTTATTGATAGGTTCTTTTTAAGGGGGTAAACATTCCTTCCTCCGCGGAAATGAAAATACTGTATTATTTTAATTCTTTTCAGTGTAATGCACAGAACCATTATACATATGAACTGAGGAGGTGCAAATGTGTAATGGTGTTGTATTTATTTTTTATATTCTTGTTTCAAAAAAAGCCTTTGATATGTGATTATTTGAGATGGAGTTGCCTTGTGCAACTTACAGCTTGTAAGCCAAATGTACTTTTATCAAAACAAACAATAGTAGAGTATTATTTTATGGATTGTTTTCTCGTGTTTTTGTAAAGCATTTGCTGTAAAAATTCACCTACAGTTAATTTTTGTATCTTGTATACTTGTCAGATTAGAACAATCTTATGGAAGGCAAGCATATCAAGATAGTTTTATAATTATATATTCTGTAAGTTATAGTAGTATATCAGTATATGTAGTACATATATATTTTAAGATAAAAATTAATAACGTCCGCAGTATGCTCGAGTTTAAACTAGGGATGAGCCAGGTTCGGTTTGGCGCGGTTTCGACCGAAAACCAAACCGTAACCATAATCATTCGTTTTCTAAAATTAATAATCAAAACCGAACCGAATAATGTTGGTGAAGTTTTGGTTTTTAGTTGCGGTGTCGGTTTGAGGTATTGCGATTTCGGTTTTAAAACCAAATTAAGTTTAATAAATCTAAACACTTTTGATTATAGGTATTAAAAAAAGTAATTAAAATATATTTTAGATATTGTAAATAAATGTGTTGATACACGTTTTTAGTCCAAGAGGCTCCTACGGTTCAGGTTTTTAATCCAAGAAGTGCAGCTCTGTAGCAGCAGCAGAATACAATCTGCTACAAAAAACACTCCCGCAAATGGTAAAATAGAGTAGCAAGCTGCAGTGGTTAAATAGCAATTAAAACTCGATCCCGGCGTAAGAAAACGGTAATAAAATCTATAAATCTAAACTAGAATATTATTACTATTACATATAAATATATGTTATATGATTTAAAATATATATAATTAATTTTATCGGTTTCGTTCGGTTTGTACTTGATTTCAAAAAATTTAAAATCAAACCACATTTATATTATCAGTTCGGTTTTCATTTGGTTTGGTTACTAATTGGTTCGGTTTATAATGATATGGTTTCGTCCGGTTTTTTGCGGTTTCAATTTCGGTTTTCAATTCGTTTTTGCTCATCCCTAATTTAAACCCGTTAAATAGGGATATCAATTGGATCAGTGGAAACAGGTTTAGCAAAAATCAAACCCGAACCCGATTTTTTATTTGTCAAACCCGAATCCAAACCCGGAAAAATCCGAATCACTAAATCCGGACCCGTCGGATTTTGTTGGGGTCCCGTTCGGATTTGAGTTTGTAGATCTCTACCAAATTGTAACTTAATTTTCACAAAATCTAGTGAAAGATTAGTAGGATAAGGTTTGAGCAAAATGCTCGTAGGTCTGACGATATTTAAATTTTTGGGGTTGAATAAGAGGGTTCACAAGAGAATTGATCATACTTCTAAGAATAAGAATAAAATTGTTGGTGAAATAATATAACAATCTAAGCTTTTAGTATACTTATATAGAATGTGGTGCTCAAACTATGTTTAACGATAATATTAGACTTGAATGCAATAGTTTGTAATAACTAAATTTTTTTAATACTAATATTAGTAATATATTATATTATATATATATATTATATTAATACTTTCAAAATGTAAAATTTTATTTATATATTAACAAGGGTTTCTAATCGGGTTCGAAACGGTATGTTTTAAACCCGAACCCGACCCAAAAATGATTCGGTTTTAAAATCCAAACCCGAAATATTCGGGTTCGGTAAAATCCGATCAAATCGATATGGATCAGGTATTTATTGGTTCGGTACGAATTGTCATCCCTATCGTCAAACCCTACCGTGGCAATTTGGTTACCGGGTTCGAATCCCGGCTGCGGATAATTTTTATATTTTCAGTTAAATGATATGAGCACTTTATTTTTAAATTTTCAAATTGTGCTCACAAAAACCATACTATATATCTCCCACGGAGACGCAATGGCTATGTATCTTGTTTCTTAGCAAAAATATGGAAAATGGCCCCCTATACAAACTGGCACTTGCAAAGTCTATTCATGAAATATGCACAAAATAATTAATATTCTATATTGAACAATATATAGGTAACTAAATGGCAGTTTAACAATGCTTAGCCACCAGCCTTTACTGTCAGCACTTGTATTTTCTTTCACCTTATTGCGTGTAGTGAAACTTGGTAATTTATCCTCTTTGGTTTTCTCCGCTTTCTGGCCTCAAGTTAGATACTTTATACTTGATTGTGTTGGAGGTTTTATGATCTGCTTCTGCAGCTCCAACTCGATTCTTTTGGCGTCTTCGACCCTGAAATTTTAATAATGTTACAATTTATGCTTTTCTTATCGAGGTTTTAGTTAAACAAACACTGGATCTGTTTTTGTACTAGAATTTCGTTTATACCTCTAGTGGTAATGGATATTCATCGGACTCGAGCATTCGAACAACTTTACTCATGGACGGTCTTGTTTCAGAATCTGGGTCAACGCACCTCAGAGCAACTAACAAGGCCCGTTTAAGAGCAGTTCTGGGTGGTTTAGTCTCCATTGTTGGGTCAGCCACTTCTTCTGACCGTCTGTTAGCAACCATCATCTTGAGCCAGTCAACCATATTTACCTGCAGGAAGCATGGTATCGACACAGTATACAATTACCGACAGCACCAGAAATATTTGTACAGCCTAATGAACGTCGTCCTGCTATATTATACCCTCAAACTTTTATTTTGTGCTGAAATTGTTGTCCCAATCTTTACAGAAATTGCAATGCACTAGGCATGGTGGTCAAGTAGACCCTGATTATCAAATATTTTTTGGGTCACAAATACTACAGTGCTCAAATATCCCATAATGTTAATAATAACCATTGCTGAAACACAATCTGACAGATAGAAGCATCTCTTATTATGCAGTATAATTTGTAACCAATTGACTTGAAACATTTAACATAAATTATCACTGACAACACAGACAAGAGGGCATACCTCATCTTTTGGACGGCCATGATCCACTGGATCTCTTCCGGTAATTGCTTCCAGAAACACCACCCCGAAACTAAAAACATCACTCTTCTCATTCAGAAGGCCACTGTTTGCATATTCTGGTGCTACATATCTGTAAGTTTTTAGGTGGAAAAAATATCAGACATAAAGGCTGATGTCATGAGAAAAAAGAAGAATTAAACTGTAGAGATACAGGGTAGCTTTTTACACTGATCATTGATGCTTACCCATAGGTACCCATAACTCTGGTTGTTATGTGGCTCTCTCCAGCCCCCAACAACTTTGCCAGTCCAAAATCAGATATTTTAGCATTGAAGTCATCGTCTAGTAGTATATTTCCGGACTTAATGTCTCGATGCACTATTTTAGGTTCAATGGCCTCGTGCAAGTATGCTAGACTACATCAAGTTAAACAAGAAATAAGCTAGAGATAAAAAATAAATTGGATTACATGCTAGCTAAATATAACTTACGCCTTAGCAGTGCCAAGAACAACTTTCATGCGAGCCTCCCAAGTAAGATATCCTCGGTGACTCATATCTCCACGAAGCCATTGGTCTAAAGTGCCATTGCTGACAAACTCATAGACCAACATCCTGAATTTAACCAATAATATCATAAAGAGGCCAGTTTACTTGAAAATCTATTCAAATCCAATACTTATTGTTTACTTTTTTCTTAATAAATTCAGTGCTTATTCTTACAAAATAATTCCTCCAAAAGATGGAACTGCACGAAGAGGAATTGTCTGTGTATTCATCATATGGCATTGTAAAAGAAACAAAACAATATTTGCAGGAAATAGTTTTAAAAAAATCGTCTTTAACATGTTAAACACTTATACATGAAGAATAAGAACATGACAATGCTTTATTGACTGGTTTTTTTCCATCCACAATAGATGGGATTCAGGTCGTAACATATGCAAAGAGCTATTAGATGATACCTTTGTGTGCCCTCGATGCAGTACCCTAGAAGCCTAACCAAGTTTTTATGGCGCACATTGCCAATGGCCTCGACTTCAACCTTGAAATCCTTTTCTGCTTGTCCCCTGCTCATAAAATTTTAAAAATTTACATCAGGTTTATTTCTGGTTATCTAACCAAACATGCATGACAAAATACTGTCAGAGGAACCACATTCAGACTTTTTCAATACTTACTGATTGTTGAAGAGCTTTTTGACGGCTATGGAAGATCCATTAGCCAGATGACCACGATAAACCACTCCATATCCACCCTCACCTATGATATTATCCGTTGCAAATCTGTTTGTTGCTACTTGTAGATCCCTCAATGTAAACCAATGACCCCAACTAAGTTGAGAAAAGTTAGATAGAGGGGAAGAAATAGTTAATGGATGTGAAGAAGGTATGTTTGCATTATTTTTACCACTACTCCCATTTTCTCCTGATCCAGAACCATAATCACCATTCTCTGTAGTAATAAATAAATCAGAATTACTGCTATTATCAGCATTCTTTCTCCGGTCCAAATGCATCATAAATTTATCAGCATCTTTCCCACTGTACGTGTCCTTTGAGATCTTCAGATCCGCCTCATACACATCATATTTATTTGCCGAATTGTGATCAATCCTTATATCTTTGATTTCACTTGATATAAGTTTGTTTTGGCTGACAGGAAGCTTGTCAGAATCCACCTTGGACTTCTTCCTTGAAATACAAATTGGAAGCACCAAGAGAATTAGCGGTACCAACACAAAGATCAGGACTAAACCCCACACCGGAATATGAAAAATCGGAGTTTCTCTAGTCAGAGCATTTACGATTCCCATCTCTATCTAAATTATGAAACCTGCAAGGTGATCACCAACAATTACTAACAATAGTACAATACCATTAACAAACTTTATACCATTAAACAAAACATACATCAAGGCAGTAGAATCATGTAAAATTGTGGTACCTAATAATTTACAACACAAATTCCCTATTGTAAACTTGCTATCAATCTCCTCATCTGAGAAAGGCTAAACATTTAAAAAGAGAAAAGTAAAAGCAAGGGGTAGCTCCAAAGAAAGCAAAGCAGATAATTTTGATGCTCACACTTCCATAACTTTAGTAAATTAAACAATTGCACAGAAGAGACAATAAACTAACCATCTAAACATAAGAATCACAAAAATACAAACATGCAATACTCATACATTTATATCAAGAGATCATATATGATCATAATATGTCAGATATGCTTAAATGCACTCTCAAGAACACATCATTATTACCTGTACTAAGATGAGATAAAAAAACAAGCCTTTCCTACTTAAAAGAAGTGTTTATATGATCCAAAAATCTATGTTGGTCAACCAGGAAATCAATTTCATTATCAAAAGAATGAAGGCCAGATAAACTTACAGAGGGTTTGATGATTTCCCAAGTGGGAAACCAATCAAGAAGCCATTAAAACAGAGGCTTTATACAAGGAAATGATATAGTCAAATATGAAGAATGAAGGGAATTGTAGGGAAGACACAACAAAGCCACATGGAATTCTGGAATGGCTTGTGGTAATGGTGGGGATAAATATGGAAGCATGGACTTATCAGAGGTAGGTAATGCCTTGCCTTAAATATATACTGGAAGAAGTACCAGTAGTAGTAAAACACAAGCATCAGAATTTTCAAAAATAATATAAATAAATAAATTTTGACAATCAATTGTTAAATTTTTTTATTCACTATCATTTTTCGCAGGGTGATATTATAGATTGGCGTTTAATATATCATCCAAAAATTATAGTTAATAAATGATTGCAGTTAAATAGCTGGGGATCAGTTCCCATAAATAAATGTAGTATAGTAAATATCAAAGAATAATATTCAAAAGTTGACACTTTAGAAGGTAACTATTATCTGATCATTACTGGTTAATAGAAACTGAAGAAAAAAAAAACAGAAATTTATTGTCTTTCAAGCCAACTGTTAGTCAAACTTATAATACTGCCTTAAATATATTCCTTTCACACGAACTTTTATATATAATGAGCATAGAAATATTCATATTCATTTTGATAATTCTCGAAAATTGCTAGATAGAAAACGTGTGCACAAATATAATTTTAAAGATACTAGTACAAGTGTACAACTAAGCATGATTGCAGAATGTGTGATCTCAGAGGATATCTTGTTAGGGAGTCATTCAAATGACAGCATTCTAATTAGTGATACTTATTATTATTATTATTATTATTATTATTATTATTATTATTATTATTATTATTATTATTATTATTATTATTGGCCTATAATTCGGCTTTTAATACTCGAATAATTTTTAATAATATATTTTAGCTTAAAATTATTAATATATTAATATAGATTTTCAATAATTGAAATAAAAATTGAAGAACATAGTAAATTATAATAATATTTATTTTTTGATAATTTTAAACTCAAGTAAAAATAAATAATATAATATATAATACATTTTTCACGGGATTCGAATCTTGAACCCATAGAAATAGTTAAAAATAAATAATATAAAAATTTAAATATAATATGCGGGATTCGAACCCTGAACCCATGAGAGCAGTTTAAATATTAATAAAATATTATTTTATTATGACATCCAACGTTTTCCATCTATCTGTGTTTAGATCTGACGGTTGTTATTTACTGTACCAAATTAGTGTTGTGCTTATAATAATATAGGATAAATATATTATAAGATGTTGTATACTCGTCTTTGACTAATTTGTAAGAGGAAATGATAAATAACCTCCTATTTTTACGTCTCAACTTTAATTTGTGAATATTTTTTTACATATTTACCCTTTTCATATTTATCCATAATTTTTCAACAGTGGAAGTAGCTGAATTTATCTTTTATCATGAATAATTATATCGGTATAAGTTAATTGGGACTCAAATATCAATTTTTGAAATTTATTTATAAATCCCCTCTGAACAATTGTTCTCGAGTTACATGGATTACAAGAGATAAATCAATTGATAGATATACGAAAATTTTAGTTACTAATAAATATAATATATTAATTTTTAAGGCGTGATGAAATAAAAGTGAAAAATAAGTTCAGATTATGAATTTGATTCCTGCTGATTCAAATATTTTTTTCTAAAATTCTATTAACTTATCTACTGACAAAAAGTTTTACAATTTGTCCAAATTTTGTAAGCTGCGTCCATGTTTGTGGGGCAAGTGTCATATCATATGGGGGATATCATTGTTATCAACAAGAGTCTAGAAGACAACATGTCATCGACACACATTTCTTCAGACTATGTTGAGTGGCTTTGTTCCTTTTATCCGACGTTTATATGTTAAATTTATTTTTATGACACATTCATTCAGATTTGAACAAAAATGATATAAAACATCTTTTTTTCGGGGTTCAGTCAGTGATACCCCAGAAGAAGTGGTTCTGGGGGCTTTTTCCTTCTTTATTTCCTTCTTGTCTCCAGCCTGCCTTGTGTTTAGTGAATTTGTAAGGTTAAAAATTCATGTCCTCGTGTTTAGTGAATTTGTAAGGCTAAAAATTCATTTGAAGACCTGCTTTTGAACTCTTATATTAAATTAAAAAAAATATTTTGATTTAATTTTTTTATTGCCAATTGATGTAAACGTATTTTTTGTACATATTTTTTAATTAAAAATTATTTTTGTATCATTTTAGTTGCTACAAAAAGGGTATAATGGGGTAATATTTTTTTTGACGAGTACTCATAATAATGAATTTTTGAAATGCAGTTCTACACAATATATAAAAATATTAATTTTTGATGTAGACATACATTTAATGTATTGTGAGCATTAAAGAAATATTTTTAGAAAATTTAGAAAACATGACAATTTGTACCGTCTGGACATGAAACTGTAAGTGTGTAAAATATTACATCCATAAATTGAAAATGAAACATAAATAAGAATGAAAAGTAATACAACATAAATAACAATGTAAATATTTAAGTCAAATTTGTTCATCAGACATGTAATCATTGAAAACATAATTCTCATTTTGTAATAGTATGTGTTGCTCCGCTTCCGTAATCTCTCCACCAGAAACACGGACTAAATCTTGTGCCAGTTGAAACATATAATAATGACTCATACGCAATAACATTCGGTTATTTTCCCTATGAATACGAGTCACAACTTTAACCATTTTTCGCCTAAATTCAGACCAAGGAAGAGTTTTCTCAGGGGTAGGATATGCGGATAAGGAACGGCGAAGCGGAATCCTTACACCCATAGCAATCAGATCATGTGTAAGATTTTCATATTCTTCACGTCGAAATGCCCATTCTCGGTGTACACCAACAAAGTACTCCACTGGATCGCTTACCCTAGGACTACAATAATCGTCATCTCTTTCTCGTAACAATCACTTGTGATTTGTGGACGATGACATCCTATTAATGTTTGAGTGTATGAGTGGAAAATATTATAAGTAGTTGGGTGATAATGAAAAGTTAATACAATTTTTGATAAGCCTAACAATTGTGGATCAGAAAAGTAATGAAAATATACATGCTAATAATTTTGTTACATAAAAATTCAGTGCAAATAATAGTTTGAATGCAACAAAATAAATGTGTAGTCTTGTCAAATGCATAAAAAGTTGAAAAACTGTATAATTTGACAAGTCAATACTTTCATGAAAGCAGTATGAAAATTAAGTAGCACGTGAATTTTACAGGAATTTCTGCTTCATGAATAACTACAATAATTTTTTATTCGAAAATGCATTATTTATTTATTTTTATTGAAAATACAATGAAAATAAAGTGGCCTTTCATCTTTGTTTATTATATAAATAGGATGTTGTTTGATAGTTGATGTTGTATATTAATTGAAGAAAAATGAGTTATACTCTTGGTG
Source organism: Apium graveolens (assembly GCF_009905375.1). Taxonomy (NCBI): domain Eukaryota; kingdom Viridiplantae; phylum Streptophyta; class Magnoliopsida; order Apiales; family Apiaceae; genus Apium; species Apium graveolens. The sequence goes on from NC_133654.1 coordinate 244,698,969, forward strand.
ATATTAATCGAGCTATAGGTCGGAAATGGTTCTGTGATGATGATTTTAGGTATTTAATGGATCCGAATTTACGTTACTGAAGAGTATAGAGTGCGAATGGCGTGTATGGAGTTTGCAAAGATGTGTAGTCCAATGTCAAGAGTATGGAGTGCGAATAACTAAATAACGTGCCATACACGTGCAGCGAGACACCCCTCAACAGCTGAAATTAACATTGTTTCGTGCAAGAGAGGAAGATAATCGAATGAGGATGCGTTTAAACTGGAAGGAGTTACAAACAAAATATAGGGAGTTTGTTGAAGATGGCGACCATCACAGCGCAAGAATGTATCATAATTTCACTACGAGTCCTGAATATATTTCCGATTGCTACTTGTCTGATGATGAGTAAGAAAAATATGATGAGAGGTTTAAAATATGATAAATAATGCAATGGGTTGTATCATTTTTTAAAGAATATATTCAAATGTTGTATTGTGATATTGTACTCTATCATTCTCAGATTTTGTATTGCAACAGTATTTTCAAGATAAGTATCGTGTGAATTTATTATGATAAATTTCATAATGGTTTGACTACTTAGATAGTGTGTGTTTGATAAATTTATATAAAGTACTGTATGAATCTATTTTCACCTAATTGTTATGTTGCCCTATAAATGTCTCCTTACCTGTAATTAAAAACCATCAAATGGATAAGGGTAAAAAGAAAGCAACTTATACCACATCTAAGTCCATTTGGCATCATCTCGGTGTCACGTAATGCGTTAGTCGTGGAAAGTAAAGAAGATAAGAGAGCCATAAAGATGAAAAGAAAGGTGAATCCAAACATTTTGGACGCGATAAAAGCTGATAAAGAAAAGATTTTAAATGCTTACAATGATCGATCCCTCACGGAGGATGAACGCATCCGTCAGGTCGATGAAGTGTATAAAAAATATGACAAAATGGAAATCAACATGATTTAAAGAGAAGATATTGAAATTGCATGGTATGTTGAAGGTCATGAGGACTGGTGTGAAGTTGGAGAATATGAGAATAAAAATGAGAGAAAATTTGTGGAGAATGCGGGAAGTTATTAGGATCAATATGTTGTTAACCTTGCTGATTTTTAAGTAATTATATAATGTTTATTGTATAATTTTAGTAATAATGTGAAGGCCTAATTGAAATGTTTGTTTGGAATGGGATACAAGTGATAGTAGTGCCACATTTTTAAGCTCGAATGTACATCAAAATAAGTTTAATTTTGCATTTAAATAGAAGTAGTACACAGTTCTAAACATGTTATAATTACAGTGGTAGAAGTATTGTTTGAAATACCATGATAGAATACTTAGATCATACAAATGACAATTGTACTTCAATGAGTAATATGAAAGATAATTGGTGAAAATTAAGACAACAAGTTGTAATGATGCAAACAAATAAGCAACAACAATATCACGTTGTTCAGTGTGGGCGCCCTGGGCATTTCTTGGTACGCTTCGTATGACCTTCTTGGTTGCATATACTGCATTTCTTCCCTAACCGCAGACCATCAATCTACGTTCGGATCCGCACCGATTGGACTTTATCTCTATATTTTTTCTTAAGCTTTTTCAAGGACTCATACGGTACCAACTTTCCATAGCCCTGCCAAGGTACTGGTAATTCGTAGTTCCATTATTCAGTTGGTTGCAATAGATAAATCATTGGCTGATACAAGTTCTCCATTATTTGGTTCTTATGGTAATTTTTAATAAAATACTCCCAACTCAATCCATGTCTTATACAAACTGTTGCGCATCATATGATGGGTCACTCATTTTCCACACGTGCATGTACGGTCATTCAAGTTAAAAACCTAGGTTTTATCTCCCTTTACCCTTCCCTTAGCAGTTGGGTACTAATGTGTAACTATTTTCAATATCCCGCATAGACGGTGAAAAGTAATAACTGTATGTCTTGTTACCTTCCTTTGAATTTTTGCTAACATAGCGACTTAACATGCATATAAATGTTGCCCCTGTTGTAGACCATCATCCACTATACTTCGATGTGTTCCAACAATTACGACCGCCTTGTATAAGAGATACTCAATCATCGCTGTTATCAGAAAAAAATGTGCCCTTCTTATGTCGCCGTTAAAACCCTCAAGCATGTTTGTGGTTGTTTGACCGTAGAGAACACCAGTGTCGTCGGAAAGTGTACACCTCTCCACGGGTATTCTGACAAGAAAGTCCATGAAAGGGGGGAAATTTCACCAATATTTTCCATATATGCGTCATGCTTCGAGACTTGCGTGGTTGTTCCAGATTTCCACATCAATTTTTTTAGTTCACCACCGGGGTGATGATGGGAAAAGTTGCTTCTCACATGGAGTAGACAGAACCTATGGATTCCTAATAGCTCAGCAAATCCGATTTGAGGGTCTCTTAGTGCAGAAATAATACTTGCTATACGGTTGGAAATGATGCACACGCCAGCCTTTTGCCGACAAACATGTCTCCGAAGACGCTACAAAAACCAACACCAGTTCTCTTACATCTTCTCATCAACCAAACCATAGTGTTGGTGAGACTGCGTAGTTGTATGAACAGTTACATGATAACTCAACATGATAACAACACTAGAACATGACAAGTTAATAATACTACGTTTACACAAGAAATCAGGAAGAATAAAGACAAGGAAAATACAAAGAATCAGAATATTAGAAGAAGGCTTGAAGTCTGTTTACAGGTCACTGAAAGAATTTCATTAATATGTTCATGCCTCAGTGAAGAATAAAGGTTAAAGACTTTCAGGGTTTCAGAAATGATGAAGATTCAGTGTATAAAGTGCTACCAGAAGATTTCAGTGTATTGGCATTGATTGAAGCTAGACAGTGTATGAAGCATATGAATCTGAAGAATTGAAGACATGGTATAGACAGAGATTAAAGAAGACAATTGCAGTCTTGAAGTTATACTCACTGACAGGAGTTCATTTATATGTTCAAGCGTCGGTGAAGAACAATGAATGAAGTATTCAAGATTGTAATATCAATGAAGACGTTGTCCAAAGTACCAGAAAGGATTCCAGTGAAAGTACATTTGTTTATTGACAGTCAGTGTAAGAAGCAATGTGTTAGATATATTTAATAATGTCATGGCTAATATGTTTTATGTTTAGCTTTCAGATCTTACTTGAACAGGATAAATCAGTACTTAACCGTTGATCAGTACTTATACTGGAAGTCAGGACTTAAGGATATCAGTACTTATGTTATCAGGAGATAATCATCAGAAGATAGATATCAGAACTCAAGTATTGAAGGATGATCAGATAAGGACAGTAGCTGATTAAAGGAAAGAAGATCAAGATAAACATAAGAAGAGATATGCATGAAGAAGGAATTCTGTGAAGAATGGAATACTTGGAAGAAAAGATATCTGATTGATATATTTTAGGAAGCAGAATTATATTCCATATCAATTAGCGATTATCTTGTAACTGTGTAGTATATAAACACAGACATAGGGTTTACACTATAAGTGTTATCATTATTCGAGAAGATTATTCATTGTAACCCTAACAGCTCTCGTGATATTGTTCATCACTGAGAGGTAACAGTTCCATACTGTAACAGAGTTTATTATTTCAATAAAGTTTGTTTTCTGTTACTTAAGTTCTTAAAGTTCGATTTGAGTGTACTATACACTGTATTCACCCCCTCTACAGTGTGTGTGTGACCTAACAAGTGGTATCAGAGCCTATCTGTTAACACACATACAGTTAAAGATCCAAACACAATCATGTCGGACACAGAAACTCCAACTAAGCCTACCAAAACTGAGGAACCACCAAAGACACAAATTCAGAGTCGGTATGAGACCATCAGAGTTCCCATACTGAGACCATCTGAATATCCCATATGGAAGGTAAGGATGACCATGTTCCTGGAAGCAACAGATCCAGAATAACTTGATAGAATCAAGGAAGGCCCTTACAAACCAACCAAGCTCGCTGTTGCAGTTGCAGGTGAAGCAGCAAAGACCGTACCAAAGGAGAAGAGTGATTATACTGTTGAAGATATAGCATCAATTGCTAAGGATGCTAAGGTACGACACTTACTGCATAGTGCCATCGATAATGTAATGTCAAACAGGGTAATCAACTGCAAGACTGCTAAGGAGATATGGGATGCTCTGGAAACAAGGTGTCAGGGAACTGACACAATTAAGAAGAACAGGAAGACAATACTCACTCAAGAGTATGAACACTTTGACTCAAAGACTAATGAGTCATTGAATGATTTATATGATAGATTTGTCAAACTCTTGAATGATTTGTCATTGATTAATAAAGAGTATGATCTTGAAGATTCAAACCTTAAGTTCCTGTTAGCTCTTCCTGAATGCTGGGATTTGAAGGCAACGACAATAAGAGACAACTATAATCTTGATGAAACAACTCTTGACGAAATCTATGGAATGCTCAAGACTCATGAGCTTGAGATGGAACAAAGAAGCAAGAGGAAAGGAGGAAAGTCAAGGACAGTTGCTCTTAAAGCTGAAGAAGAATTCCCCAAAGCAACTTCCTCAAGGAAAGACAAGGGTAAAGCTCTTGTCATAAAGTCTGAAACTGAGTCATCAAGTTCTGAAAGTGATAATGACTCAGATTCTGAAAGCTTGCCTGAGACTGATGGTGATGAGGAGATGATGAAGCTGTGTGCTCTTATGGTGAAAGGAATCACAAAGATTGCATACAGGAAGTTCAGGAAGGGAAAGAAGTTTTCCAGGAAAGGCATAAGTTCTGATAAGAAGAATTTCAGAAGATCTGAAAGCAGAGGAGGAAAGTCTGACAGAGGAGATTACACCAATGTTAAATGCTATAATTGTGGTGAGAAAGGCCACATATCTCCTGATTGCAAGAAGGTAAAGGGTGACAAAGGCAAGGCTCTTGTCACAAAGCAGAAAAGCTGGACAGACACCTCAGACTCTGAAAGTGAGGAGAACTATGCATTGATGGCAAATGCTGATAAATCAAGTTCTGAGAGCAGTTCTGAAGCTGCTGAAACAAAGGTACCTCAGACTACTTATGCTTTTCACACTGATGATATTAATGAGTTGAGAAGATATCTTAAAACCATGTTTGTTAGTTATAGAGATCAAACTTTAACATGTGAGAGATTAACTTCTGAAAATCTTGCATTTAAGAAAAGAAATGATTTCTTAGAAAAAGAGTTAGTCATGTTCCATCAAACTCAGAAGGATAGAGATGATGCCTTTTATGTTAGGGATGAAGTGCTAAAAATGAATGAATCTCTAAAAACTGAGTTAGAAAAGGAAAGAGAGATTATCAGGACTTGGACTAACTCTGGAAAAACAACTCAAAATTTGCTAAGTAGTGGAAACTGGAAAGAGGGCTTAGGTTATGGAGAAGATAAGAATGATAAAGGAACTGAAGAAATTAAGCATGTTGATAAGCAAAAACCAAAGTTAAAACCTGTTAAGTTTGTAACTGTAAAGTCTGAAAATGAGAAATCAGAAGTTACAAAGGAATTAACTTCTGACAAACTAAAACAGGAAAAGACAGCTGAAGTGAACATAGGCTTAATGACAAAGAAGCAGCTTAAGCATAAGCTGAAAGATGTTAAGAATGCAAACAAGGTAAAATCACCTAGGAAAAATAGGAATGGAAAGGAAGGTGTGAATAAAAGCAATAATTATAAACCTGTTCCTGATGCTTCTAGGAAAACATGTCATAACTGTGGAAGTTCTAACCATTTGGCTTCTTTTTGCAGGAAGAATAAGAATATTAACTCCTTACCTTCAAAATCAGGAGTTAAGAGTCAGTCTGTTAGATACAAACCATAAAATCCTTGTTTTCATTGTGGTAGTTTATGACATTCTATTTATACTTGTAAGGAATATCATAGCTTGTACTATGATTATTATCAAATAAAACCTTCTTTGAAGAAAGTTTCCATTGTTCCTTCTAGTGTAAATTCTGATTCAAAGTCTGATAGTGTAAGTCCTGATAAGAAAAATGTTAACATAAACTCTGATGCTAAATCCGCTGCAAAGGTTAACAAACTTAATAAGGCCAAAGGATCCAAGCAAGTCTGGGTCCTTAAAACTAATAATTAGTGGTCTTTGTGATTGCAGGGCAACAGGAAAAATATTCTAGTTCTGGACAGTGGATGTTCAGGACATATGACTGGAAATAAGGCCCTGCTATCAGACTTTGTGGAGAAAGCTGGCCCAAGTGTTTCTTATGGAGATGGCAACATTGGAAAAATATTGGGATATGGCAATATCAATCTTGGAAATGTCATAATTAAAGAAGTAGCTCTGGTCTCAGGACTTAAACACAACCTACTGAGTATAAGTCAAATCTGTGACAGAGGTTATCATGTTGATTTCTTTGAAGAACACTGTGAAATTGTGAGTAAATCTAAAGGTAAAGTTGTTCTGAAAGGATACAGGCGTGGTAACATTTATGAAGCTAAGCTTTCAACAAGTACTGATGGTTCTGCAATCTGTCTGATGAGTAGAGCATCAATTGAAGAAAGCTGGAATTGGCACAAGAAACTCTCTCATTTAAATTTCAACAATATAAATGAACTGGTCAAGAAAAATTTTGTGAGAGGACTGCCAAAGTCAGTATTTGCTCCTGATGGTCTTTGTGATTCCTGTCAGAAAGCCAAACAAAGAAAATCTTCATTCAAGAGCAAGACTGAATCATCAATTCTTGAGCCTTATCATCTACTACATGTTGATCTATTAGGTCCAGTAAATGTCATGTCTATTGCAAAGAAGAAGTATGTGTTGGTCATAGTGGATGAGTTCACTAGATACACATGGGTGTATTTCTTGCACACAAAAAGTGAAACTGCATCTATCTTGATTGATCATGTCAAACATCTGGATAAAATGGTCAAAGATTCTGTGAAAGTTTTAAGGAGTGATAATGGCACTGAGTTCAAGAATTTGATAGTGGAAGAGTTCTGCAAAAACCATGGAATAAAGCAGGAATTTTCTGCTCCTGGAACTCCACAGCAAAATGGAGTTGTTGAAAGGAAGAATAGAAATCTCATTGAAGTTGCACGAACAATGCTTGAAGAAGCAAAGCTTCCAATCTATTTCTGGGCTGAAGCTATGCAGACTGCTTATTTTACTCAAACTGCAACACTCATTAACAAGCATGGAAAGACACCATATGAGATGGTGAAGAAAAAGAAGCCAAATCTGAAATACTTTCATGTGTTTGGATGCAAGTGTTTTGTTCTCAAGACTCATCCTAAACAGCTATCAAAGTTTGATCTAAAAGCTGATGAAGGAATCTCTGTTGGATATCCACTTTCCACAAAAGCCTTCAGAGTCTATAATTTGAGAACAAAAGTGGTCATGGAATCTATCAATGTCTCTTTTGATGACAAGAAGATTACTGGTCTTGAAGATTTCATTGACCATGATCAGCTGAGATTTGAAAATGAAGACTCAAATTCTGATACCGAAACTCCTGACAGTCTAAGTCCTGATACTGTAAACTCTGATGGATTAAACTCTGATATTATTGAAACTGTGGTAACTACGTCAAAGAAAGATGCACCTATGCAAGGGGAGCATACTCAAGATCCTACCACAGCTCAAGAAACATCAGAACATACATCTGGCTCTTCAAGTTCTGATTCGTCAAGTTCTGATAAGCCAAGTTCTGATAGTGCTGAAAATCTAAATACTGAAGAATCCAACTCAGAGAGCACAGTTTCAGGGGGAGCATCAGAAAATGAAAATGAAGATAGCATGGATCAAGGGGGAGCATCCAGTTCTAGAGAAAACCTTCCATCTGCAAGGAAGTGGATAAAATCACATACACCTGATTTGATAATTGGAAATCCTGATGCAGGTGTCAGAACTAGAACAGTTTGCCAAACTAATGCAGTCAAGATATCAGATGAGTATGATGGGGGAACTTAGCTATTTTCTGGGCCTTCAAGTCAAGCAGAATGAAGAAGGCACTTTTATTTGTCAAACCAAGTACACCAGAAACTTGCTGAAGAAATTTGGAATGCAAGATTGTTCAAGTGCATCCACTCCAATGGCCACTGCAACAAAACTGGATAAGGGTACCGGTAAATCGGTAGATATTACTGACTACAGAGGTATGATTGGCTCTCTACTCTATCTAACTGCTAGTAGACCTGATATCATGTATGCTACCTGTCTTTGTGCAAGATTTCAAGCAGATCCAAGAGAACCTCACTTAACAGCTGTAAAAAGAATCTTTAAGTATCTTAAAGGAACAGCCGCTCTGGGATTATGGTATCCTAGAGAATCAGATTTTAAACTAATAGGTTACTCAGATGCAGATTTTGCAGGTTGCAAAATTGACAGGAAAAGCACAAGTGGAAGCTGCCAATTTCTTGGAGGCAGATTGGTTTCTTGGTACAGCAAGAAACAAAAGTCAATTTCCACATCAACTGCAGAAGCAGAGTATATTGCTGTAGGAAGCTGTTGTGCACAGATTCTTTGGATAAAGAATCAGTTACTGGATTATGGGTTAACATATTTCAAAATCCCTATTTACTGTGATAATCAAAGTGTTATTGCTATGACAGGTAATCCAGTTCAACACTCTATGACAAAGCATATCAGCATCAGGTACCACTTCATAAGGGAACATGTGGATGAAGGTACAGTGGAATTGCACTTTGTTCCAACAGATCAACAACTAGTGGATATCTTCACAAAACCACTATGTGAAGCCACTTTTACAAGATTGGTAAATGAACTTGGAATGGTCTCAGGTTCTTTTTCTAAATCTGTCTAGTTTTGTTCTGATGCATCAAACTTTATGATCAGTATTTACAGAATGTAATCTCTTTGTTTATTCTGTGCTTAATTGAAATACACGTTTAAGTACTAATTGTTGTCTGATATATGTTTCTAAACTCTGATAAGTGATATGTCTGTTCAAGTAACTATTCAATCCTATGAGGATAACTGTGCTAGATACTGACCTATTAGTCTTCAATAAACATATGATTCCATGTAAGAAGTAATTATTTCAGTGGAAATCTTATGACACTAGCAAATTCTGATAATTGAGCTTAGTTGAGTTTACTTTGTATATCTTATTACTAAGTCACAAATTAGAATAATGCTACTCATCTGTTAAAGTCTGATACTAGTAAAACTGCTGAATGTACTAAGTGCTGATAAACCTCACTTATCAAAAGAAAAAGCAAAAAGATCAAAGAATAAAATCAGGTACTCCTTTGAGATCTAGAGTAAAAATGTGGAAGGGACGACCCAAGTGCATTGCTGGTATTAAGTAAATATGCATTAGAAAAGCAAAATATTTTCTTGGTGACTTTTCACACTCTATGATTACTGGAGAAATACTCTGATAATAGCATAAATTCTAATAAACAGTCGTGACTCACTTACACTGAGAAGCCACTGTAAAATAGAATTTCAAAAGATGCATAAAATTAGCACAAAACAGTTGAGGTGGACTCAAGCATGAACTCATTCATCAGTAGGTTTCAGGACAATGACATCTCTTTAGCAAAATTTTAGTTATGCCTTATTTCTAAGATGTACTGAAGTGAATCAGACTTTTCTCTTTGTCTGTTATTTAGCTTAATGCACACACTAATCACTCCATCTGAATGATGAAAATTACTGTGGAGGTCTCTGTTATTCTAGATAAACAGTCATTGTGTCACTTTGCATAAATTCTGAGGACAAGCTCTGGTTTCATATTCCGATGATTAAGTTCTGAAGAGTATAACTCAGAACTTGTATGAGGACTTACTAAGATGGGCATTCCTTTTTCGAGTTAAAAAATTATGTTCTGATGACTGTTAAGTTCTGGTATAGGTCTAAGTTCTGATTTCTCAGTCTAATCCTTTACTTGGCTTATCTGTGAATAAAATTTGGTAACAGTCTCAGTTCGAACTAGAATATGTTGAAGTGGAAGATTAATAGTCACTATGGTTAGGGTTAATGGTATTTGTACCTGAACAGTCCAATGTTACTTGTTTCTTGTGCGCTTTAAACCATGTTTCCTCTTTCCAATGAATGTTATTCTTTTTCAAAGTTTAGGGAGACGAGGTAGAATTAATTCTACCTGTCAGCATTAAATACTTTTACGTCTCCTGGCATTCTCTTGCCTTTATAAGCAGCCACTTCACATCAGCCTTTCCATCAAATTCTTCTCACACACTTATCTTCATACTTTTTCTTTCAAAAACACAATGGTCAGATACAACATGTTTTTGAACTACCAAAACTTCAATATGGAGCAAAGCTGTGCCGACTGGCAGCAGGAATGGCATGTCACAGCCATTCCTGAGGAGATATGGGACTCTGTCCCACAGGAGGTACTGACCCACCTCTTGTTCTTCTATATGGATTACCATCGCCATTTGGAGCGATTGGAGGAGGAAAGACTGGCAGCTCTCCGCCAGCAAGAGCGAATCATCAGACTCGCCATTCTGTTTGTCGAGAGTAGGAAGAAGAAGAAATGATTTAATCTTGTCTTCTTCCTATTTTTCTTCATCATCAGCTTTGTCAGGCTTCTTAGCTAGGACTAAAGCTGTTGATGTTAGGTTTAGAAGCTTAGGGAAAATCTTGTATAAGTATTGATGTAATTTCCATTTCATGAATGTATTGTCTTGATATATTAATGAAAGTTATTTTTACTTCAAGATTTTGTCTCTGAGTTATTTTATCTTGTGTTGATAAATCCTGATTGATATTCTGATGACCTTATAAATCTTGTTTTATATTAAGTTCTGATTCGTTTTCAGCACTTATCTAATTTATCTTGGTCATTTTCATGTGATTTATTTTCAGAATATTAATGATGCAGTGAAAAATAATTCAATCAGTCATAACGGTTTAAATTTTGAATTAAAACTGTTTATCTTGATAAATGGAACGGTTTTTCCTTGAAACTAGGCAAATGGGTAAGTAATGATTCCTATTTTCTCGAGCCCAGTAACTGTCCGTTATTACTGCATGTCTGACAGGTGTCCAACGGTAACATTTTTTTTGAAGTATAAGTACAACAGAGAGAAGATTTCTTTAATCTTTTATTTTCTTCATATTTTGTCTCTCTCCTTACTTTTACTCTCTTTCTCTTTATTTCTCACGTTGGTTTTTCATACAGACATTTTATCAAACACCTAACAGGCTCTTTTGAATCTCAATTTTTCACATGGCACCTAAGGATTTAATCATTGATGGAGCTAAGTTTGTTCCAAACAACTATGCTGCAATTCTTGATCATGCTGAAGCTCCATCTGAATTGCATTTTGTGCAAGATCTTCTTGCACACAGTGAGATTGGGTACGCATTAACACAGCCTGAAGTCTTTTTGAGTCAACAAGTTCTGACGTTTTGGCGGACTGGTCACTTTGATGATGGTGGTAAACATGGCACTCCCAGTATTGTTTTTGAAGTGGGTGATTCATCTTATGCAGTCACTCTTGGTACAATACGCAAAGCTCTACATCTCCCAGAAAATTGTACTTTTTCAACTCCAAAGGAATCAGCACTTCAGGAGTTAATGACTGATTTGGGATATGAAAAGAGTTTGGCAAAGCTTGGGCAGTTAAAAAGGGCTAATATCAGAAGAGAATGGAGTTTCTTCTTTGACTGCATCACCAAAGCTTTTGGGAACAAATGTTCAAATTTTGATGCTATCCCAATTCTGAGTCAGCACATAGGGTATGCTATTATCCATCAAACTCATTTTGATTTTGCAACTGGAATAATTGGTTTTATTGGGGATAGGATGACAGAGGATAGAAATATTGTTTATTTTGCTAGATTCTGTCAACTCATATATACTTTTTGTACTGATGAACCTCCATTAGTCAGTTCCTCAACCCCACCTTTTAGAGTTGCAAAACGATATTTTAATGATCTGGTAAATGCTGATACTAAGAAAAAAGTGGTTAGACCATTACAGATTCCTCAGTCTGTAAAACAGATCCTAGTAAATGCTGATCCTGATACTTATAGATCTGTTTACTCTGATGTCCAACCAACCACAAACACCCAAAAACCATCATCCTCAGCACCTACCTCTCATACTACTCAACCTACCCTCAGGACTTATCTCAAATCCTATCTCTCTACTTCACAGACTGTTCAACCCTCATCCTCCAAGCCAAAGAGGACAAAAACTATTCCTCAAACACCTCAAAAGAGGAGGAGGACTGTACTGAGAGATGAATCTGAAACTGAGGAACAGGTTCCTTCTTCAGAACCTGTTGAAGATGAAGCTGAGAAAGAGATTTCTCAGAAAGATTCTGAAATTGGGGGTTCTAGGCTTCTCAAGAGGCTTAGACGAATGACAGTTCCTGAAACTCCCAAGGAATCCAAATCAACAAAGAAGTACAAGAAACAGAGGGCACAAAGGCCAGTTTCAGATGATGAAGAGGAAGCAGCTAAGGGGATCAGGAATCTCTGATCTCACAAGCCAAGGAATTTGCTCCAGTCACTTCTTCTCCATCAACTCCATCTCAGGAAGCTGTATCTGACAAGGCTAACTCACCATCTGTGTCTCTTGTTGATCCAGGCACAAGTGCTGATATTGATGTTCAACATTTGGTTGTGTCTGAAGTATTTCTCTTAGAAGCTCCAACAACACCAAATTCTTCACCAACACCTGTTACTGATGCTGTTCAAACTCCAGAATTATCTAAGACACCTTCTCTGCATCTAGATACTGATGATCAGACTTTAGGTGAGCATCAGGATATGGCTGTTGATCAGAACTTAGAACAAGATCAGCAATTAGAGGATGCTGAAGCCTCTGTTGCTACTCACACTGTTGTTTTATCAGAGGATACTGATTCTGTAAGTTCTGATGCTGCACATGCTGGAGATACTGATGATGCTGCTCCAACTGCTCATATTGTAGATACGGATGCAGCAGGTCCTTCCGGACATACTCCTCAACAGACTCTTCCTAAGTCTGAATTGGTTAAGCAGTTTCTTACCGGGGAAGCACCAGTACCTTGGAGTGAAACTCCTGCAGGTCAGGAGTGGACTAAGGAATGGAACTCAGTATCATGTGTTCCAACTGACAAGCATCTTGCTGAGCACTTGACTAAAGCTGATGCAATGTTAAATTCTGATGATTTTAAAACCCAGCTTAGAGTCACTGCATTGAGTACTAAACATCTACAAGGTCTTCATTCAACTACTCATGCAGAGCTACACAAGATTCAGGAGAACTTTATTAAACAAGAACAAGTTTGGAAAATTGATAAGAAAAAGTTCTTCCAACCTACCATTGACAGGATTGCTTATATTGAGAAGACTCAAGATCATCAACAAGCTCAGATTGATGAAATTCTGACAAATCAAGCTTCTCAGCAATCGCAACTTACTGAAATCCAATCCTCAGTGGAATTACTTATCTCTCTTTTACTACCTGCTGATGCCAAAAAGGGGGAGAAGGTAATTAAGTCCAAATGCAAAACTAACAAGACACTGCAAGGAAAGGATGATGGAAATGATGACCAAGGATACTCTGGAATGGGTAGCGGTCATAGTCAAGGTAGAAGGTTTACATCAAGACAAGCTAGTCACAGGACAAGTTCTGATACTGGGAAAAGAATAAGTTCTGCTGCTGGTAAAAAATTAAGTTCTGATGAACTTTTAGATCTTGATGAGGAAATGTCAAGACGGTTATTTCTTCAAGAAAATCCAGGAATGGACTTGGAAAGTTTAAAGGAAGAAGAAGCCAGGCTTAAATCAGAGAAAGTAATATCTAAATCTGAAGCTTCTGGTAAAAAGCCACTTCCAAAACTCAAAGGCATTGTGATCAAAGAAAGGACACATACTGAAGCAACATTGGCTAGATCACAACCACAGATAGATCCAAGATCCAAGGGTAAAGAAAAGGTTGGTGAACCTATCAAGGTTTATGTACCTCCTGAGGATGAAGAAATTACTGATGAAAAGGATGATCTTGCTCTGACTTCAAGAAAAGTTCTTAAAACAATCTCTGACATGGCTCAAGTTGTTCAGAGTCAAGAAATTGTAAGTTCTGATATTCAAAAGAAGCAAGTAACCTCTGACATAGCTCAAGTTAACTTGATATCAGAAAATAGATCAAAGACACTCCTACCAGGATTCACTAAAGCAAAACAGACTCAATCTTTGAAGACTACTGCAAGTGGTTTTGAAGCAAGAGTAGTCACTGGAAAGGAAGCAAGAGATAAAACTGGATTGGGAAGTGCTGATGAAAGAAGAGTACACAACACTACCAATGATCCAACTTCCTTGAGTGAACCAGGTATTGGAGCAACTCCTGAGAGATTGAATCAACCGGAATCTGTACAGATGGTTTACCATACCTACTTGAAAGAATACATCATGTTGTATTTCATGACAGATGGTAGGGTTTATTATATGTAATAACCCCAATTTTTGAGAAATTTTGAAACCCTTATGAATAGTGTTTTTGCTGAACGAGAAAACTTTTCATGCCACGCTATGTAGGGGTTCTGTTATTGATCTTATGGGATATTATTAGTACTCTATGAAGTATATAAGTGTATGTAAAGATCGTCAGAATCCAATTCCGAACACTTTGGTTTTTCCCGGAAATCCACAATATACGGAGAGAATTGAGTATAAGGTAACAGGATAAAAAGGATTTAAATTAAAGGATTATAATAGAGGATCATAAAAAGGAATATAATGTATTGAGAAAGGTTAAGGGAACCTAAGTAATAAGATCCCGGGTATGATCCTTCAAACGATAAACGAGAACGAAAGTTAAGCGAACCGTATAACAGATCAGCGGTCATTAGGCAAACGATTAGGAAGTTAATCAAAGGGATTAGTGGGAATGATGTCATCCAACCAATAGAAAGAGGACAAGGAAGTGAGGATGACATCATGAGGATGACATAAGCATGACATGGGAAGGAAGGAGGTGTGGTGGCTTTGTAACCACACAAATCCAAGGGCAAGAAGGTAATTGACTAAAGCAAGCACAAAAACCAATCAACCAAGCCAAGTAAAATCATTTTCATCAAAAATCAAAAGCAACCAAGGCTTTGTTCTTCATTGCTCACGGCTTTTCACTATTCAAAAGGCAAGAGAAATTCAAAATCCAAGATCCAAGCTTCCTAAATTGGTAAGATAATTCCCTAATCATCTTCACTATATCATGAGTTTAAGCCATTAATTCCTTCTCAATCTTCTTCATTTAATCAAAGAAGAAGACAATGAATAGTGTTTTCAAGTTTTTAACTTGAACTTTTTCTTGTTTTCTTGAAGATCCAAGCATTCTTAAGACTTCTCAAAGCTTCTTAAGGCTTCCTAGCTCCACCCACCACTTCAAGGAAGGTATACCATCTCCAAACCCTAGATTCCTATATATTATAAGATGATTTTGATTAGTGGGTTGATATTGTAGCTTGTTGTTATAATTTAGAGTTTGGGATTTGGAATGGTAGTGAAATGGAATGGTAATTGTTGTGGTTTTGATTTAAAGGAACTTAAGTATGATTAAAGTTAAGTTTAGGCATAAGTATGAATGATTAAATTGAATTGGTTGGGG
The DNA here is from genome assembly GCF_009905375.1 of Apium graveolens. Classification (NCBI taxonomy): domain Eukaryota; kingdom Viridiplantae; phylum Streptophyta; class Magnoliopsida; order Apiales; family Apiaceae; genus Apium; species Apium graveolens. The sequence goes on from NC_133654.1 coordinate 244,714,538, forward strand.
TTGTTATGATGTGATGAGGATGGATGTTGGTTGTATGTTGGATTTGAGGTTGGTTTGTGGTTGGTGTTGAATGGTTAAAATTGGGAAATCGCGTAAACATAGCCGTCGTAACGTCCGATTTTCTTTGGACTGTTTTTGTGCATAGCATTAGGACCCGAGAACCCCCTGCTAGATTATGACCACTACCATGTTTAGATAGCTCATGTTACGAGCTTCGTTTTGATATGTAGTTCGTTCGATTCCGATGCACGGTTTAGGAGAAACGACCGTTTCAAGTAACGGCGTTTCGCGAACGAAACTTTTTCCCTCGCCTTACTTTGAAATGTAGGTTAAAGACCAAAAAGGGTTAATTAATGTATGAAACATTTATGGTAAGTGTGTTAGGCAGTTGGTAAGACATTCGCGAAGGAATCGCTTTAAAACTCGTAAAGGTTAAATTATTAAAAATGGTGGAGCCGAGGGTACCCGAGTGACTTAAGCAAATCAGTGAGCGCAAAACAAGCGTTAGAGTCTAAGTTAGTTAAAGTATAGGTTTACAAGTGATTTTGGTTTAATTCCAACTTACTTGTTGTTTATAGGTTATCAGACTCGTCCCGAGCCTTTCTCACCCCCAAGTCGCTCAGGCAAGTTTTCTACCAGTTATAACTGTTGTTGTGATGTAAATATATGTATATGCATTATCTTGTGATAGTGCATGATTGTTATTAGCAAATGATGCGATATATTGTAGCATGTGATATGGTATATATGCATGCCTGTTTCATATTCTTGGAATATATATCTGTTGGTTCAGTTGATAATACCTATGCTAGAGGATAGCGGTAACTTGCATATACCCTTAGTATAGGGACCCAAAGGTGAAAATATTTTCTAAAAACCGGGAGTCGAGGATCCCGAGTAATTTTGTATATATGGATATGGATATATATATATATGGTTATAGTTTCCAAACTATTAATCGAATAAGGTTTATTCGATAACTTTATTTTATTAATGAATATTATCTTGAATATTCATTCGAGGACTTATGACTCCTTTATATTATTTATTGAATATTACTTGGATATTCATTTGAGGATGTATGACTCCTTTATTTTATTTAATGAATATTATTTGAATATTCATTCGAGGGCTTATGACTCAGTTTATATTATTTATTGAATATTCTTGAATATTCATTTGAGGATCTATGACTCCGATTATTTGCTGAGATATATTCTTTATTTTATTAAAGAATAAGGTGTAAATAATCAAACTTATTTTCGATTATTCAAATAAAGATAATACTTTCATATAAGTATATCTTTGGTTATTTAATACTCGTTTCAAGTATAAGTTTTAATACTTCTACTTCAATTATTTTATAAAGATTATTATTTATGGGAATATTATTTAAATAATAATATTCAGTCATTTTCTAAATATTCTGGGGACTGATTTACTTCATTAAATCAGTTTTACTCCAAACACTCTTTAAAGTGTTTTCGAGTCTTTAAAATGATTTTCAAAAGTGAGAGCGGATCCCAAAACTATTTTTATATTTAAGATCTTCCTTTTAAAAAGGGGATTTAAATACTCGCTCAAAACATGGGGGATCCGGCTCGGTGGTGTGTTTTATATTCGCAACAAGGTTGCTGTCTTGGTAAAAGAGTTTTTGATTACTTACCCAATATTCGGGAAGTAAAATTCTTGGAACAAGTTAATCCATTAACAGACATCGCCTGGGAAATATCGGTGAGTTTTCCTTTCCAACTAGATACGACTTCTTGGTGAAGCCGTACCAACAAGTTTCTACTTGGGGAAAAGGGGAACGAGCTTTACGTTTCAGAGTCATGGATTTCATCTGAACTAGGAGTGGCATAAGTGGCCGAGTAGCGCCGGCCCAGCCTTATTATATTGGCCCAAATGGCCTGGAAGTTCCGCTAAGGCGGTCCATTCCTTAGGAGTTCAGTGTTCGGTTGACAAGTAAATCCGACAGGTTCTCCTCTACATGTAGAAAATGGTGGGGTTGTACTACTACGACTGATCATCGTAAGTGGTCTTCCTGGCGCGGTAAACTCCCGTAATGAGTTCATCATCCATTTGGATAATTCTGCAACACTACCCGTAGCATTTCGATCGAAAGGCTACTAATAGGTGGTTGCCGAAGCATTGACAGGGTCAAACATTTTTATTGGTGTATCCATTGAATGAAGTATCTCGTAACTTCATCTCTTTTCAAAATATTTCAAAGATCAAATATTTTCAAGTTTTATTTGTGGTCTCATCTATGGGATGACCTCGTGAATTTTATTATACTTTGAACAGTGGTAGTTCAAGTAGCTTTATAAATGATATAAGTATAGTGAAGTATTTGGTAACTTCATCCCTTGTTTTAAAACTTATATCCAGTAAGTAATTACCTTACTCACGATAAAGATTCTAGTAAGTATCCATTTAGATACTTATATTATTGTTATCACTATGTATTATCTTGCGAGCTGTAAGGCTCACTCTTGCTTTATTGCTTCATCACACAACAACAGTTAGGAAGGATGGCCAGACTCCAGCAGACCCAGCGCAAGCGCGTGGGAAGCATCCCTCGTCTTCCCGATGATGTCGTAGCTGCTATAGCTGCAGAGGTAGATCTATTGTAGATCAGACCATCTACTTTTGAGAATCAATTATGTATAATTATAACTTGTGGCAGATAATGGCAATTAACTGTAAATTTATCAAGTAATCGTTTTGGGTTGTAATAACTTTTAAATTGTGGATTCAAAGACTTGTACTTATTTGAATTTCATCTCTGAGACTATAACGGGTTGTGGTGTGTGTTAGTGTGGGGTCACAGCATAAGGTTGTTTATTATTAATTAAGTGAAGTGTTATTGTGGAAAGAAAGACCGTGACGACCCGGATCCCCGACCCCGGATCTGGGGGTGTTACATTATATAAGACAAAATGCCATTCCATTGAAGTATTTTGAAGAATTGGAGCATGTACTTTTCTTACTTCAAGTGGATGACAGAATAACAGGGACTGCTGCAAACTACTTAAAAGAACAGATTCAGAGACAGAAAAGGCTTTATTCTGTTAAGTCTGACAGCACATATGTTCCAAAGTACAGAGATCACAATGGTGATATTGTTGATATGAAGCCTAATATTGCACAGATCAGAACATATCTTAGTATTAAGGGACTTGAATTCAATCTGGAGTCTGACAAAGCTTATGTCATAAAACTAGATCAGGAGTTGAGAAAAGCAAAGATCAATGATCTCAGAGCTGCAATCTTTCAAACTGGTGAAGATACTGCAGAGCTTAAAGATGTCAAAAGGAGAATGATTGATGAACTCAGATATGCTGAGAAATGTTTGTTGAAGAACTATCTCAGAACAACTCCTGACATCAGAGAGATCAGAAAATAATGAAGCCAAGTCGAAGATCTACAACTGCTTAAATTCTGATATTTATACAGACTGAAGTTGTTATCAGAAGTTGAATATTGGTAAAGCTTTAAGGACTGTAAGTTGTAGTTATCTAGTCTAATTCTCATGCATTTGTACTTAATGTTTTTGACATCATCAAATATCTGTTAAACTTGTATATTATGCTAATTTACAAGTTGGGGGAGATTGTTAGATATATTTGATAATGTCATGACTAATATGTTTTATGTTTAGCTTTCAGATCTTACTTGAACAGGATAAATCAGTACTTAACCGTTGATCAGTACTTATACTGGAAGTCAGGACTTAAGGATATCAGTACTTATGTTATCAGGAGATAATCATCAGAAGATAGATATCAGAACTTAAGTGCTGAAGGATGATCAGATAAGGACAGTAGCTGATTAAAGGAAAGAAGATCAAGATAAACACAAGAAGAGATATGCATGAAGAAGGAATTCTGTGAAGAATGGAATACTTGGAAGAAAAGATATCTGATTGATATATTTTAGGAAGCAGAATTATATTCCAAATCAATTAGCGATTATCTTGTAACTGTGTAGTATATAAACACAGATATAGGGTTTACACTATAAGTGTTATCATTATTCGAGAAGATTATTCATTGTAACCCTAGCAGCTCTCGTGATATCGTTCATCACTGAGAGGTAACAGTTCCATACTGTAACAGAGTTTATTGTTTCAATAAAGTTTGTTTTCTGTTACTTAAGTTCTTAAAGTTCGATTTGAGTGTACTATACACTGTATTCACCCCCTCTACAGTGTGTGTGTGACCTAACACAATGGATATTCAACCAATCTGTATCAACTCGGAAACACAAGACAAATTAAATTAGTTTCTCCCAATGCTAGTTATTTGTGAACCAGACCAGTGCACCAAACATCAGTATACAAGAAGGGATTTTAATTCAGTTACAGAAGAAAGTGTTGATATAGTGAAGAATGGAAAAATGAAAATAAAATATTCTAAGGCTTCACTCTGATCGACATAGAAGTGTAAGGACCACTACAGTAATCTCTGTGGTCGCCATAGAGAATTACTCTAAGGCAACACACTGGTCACCATAGAGAATTCCTCTAAGGCACCATAATGGTCGCCATAGAGAATTACTCTAAGGCAACACAATGGTCGCTATAGAGAATTACTCTAAGGCAACACACTGGTCGCCATAGAGAATTCCTCTAAGGCACTACAGCGGTCGTCATAGAGAATTACTCTATGGCAACACAGTGGTCGCCATAGAGAATTACTCTAAGGCAACACACTGGTCGCCATAGAGAATCACTCTAAGGCACCAGTGGTCACCATAGAGCATATACTGGTCGCCACAGAGCAATACAGATGTTGGTCACCAGAGCAACAGATGATGGTCGCCATAGAGCATCTACTGGTCACCATAGAGCAACACAAATGATGGTCGCCATAGGATATTTGGGTGATTTTTCAGTGAATCGGAATGCAGCAATTCAAGGATGTATGTGGACACAAAGCAGCCACCTGTCCAAATGAATTGAAAGTCTACACAGAGAAGCAGAATATATAAAAATAAAAATTATTATTGTTAAAAAAAATATGTTCATCTTCTCTCTCACGTGAGGTGATGAAAACAAGAAACAAAGAGAATATAGAGAAGCTCAGCACATTGATATCCATTTAACTTCTCACCGGAGAAACGTTATAATACCCGATTTAACTCTTGTATATTCATAGGGGCATTATAATCGTTATTCCGGTAATTAAATCCTTAGACAAACAAAATCTAGATCATTTTATAGGATTTAATTTATTGAACTTTGTAGAAGCTATGAACTTTGTTGTTTTTAGATTGTAGCCGGTTAATTTATTTACCAGAGTGTAGCAACACCCCTCGCGGATTTATATACAAATATATATTTCCCCGAATATCTTGTGTTCCTCGTTTTATTGTTCCCAACACTGTACCTCTCAAGAACACGAAACCACTAACCGAACATTAAATTTTATATCCGCAAAAGATTCGAAAGAATTTTTTTAATTTAGTGATTATCGTATTCAACCCCCCCTTCTATGATAATTCGGGACCTAACAATTGGTATCAGAATAGACTGATTGATGCACAAATCAGGATCCTTAAATAAATTTATTTTATTAATTTTTCATTTACATAAATTTATTTTTAAATTTGATTTAGCAAATTTATTTTATAAATTTAATTTAAATAAGTCTATTATATGAACTTAATTTAAATAAATTTATGTTATAAATTTAACTAAATTAATTTATTATTTAAATTTTAGTAAATAAAAATTTCTGATTTAAATTATTTTCTTCCGATTTTTTGCTTTCAATAGCTGCCAATTTTTTAGCCAAATTAGATGCCATATTGGTTATTTGGAGCTGCCATTTTCTGAATGTATTCAACAACAATTATTTGGATGTACCTGTTTTATTGAGAGCTTTAGTATGCAATAGATGTACTGTGGTAACCTCAGTTCACGCGCAATACACGCGCTACAAACTTAAAAGAAAATTTGGCAACCAGTTGATTGCACGCGCACGTGGACAAAGTAGCTGTGATTGCCAGTGAATATTTTTTGTTGTTAAGTGTAAATCGCTTACCCTGTAGTCACCACAGACTACTTGGCTCACTACCCTCCTTCCTAGTCGCCACACATGCATAGAGGAAAATTAACTAAGTGTAGAATGCTACTCCTCACCTGTATGTAGCCTCTTAATTAATTATTTCTGATTTATTCATTTTTCCATAAAATTTAATTTTTTTTAATAATAATTTACATTTTATTTAATTTTTAAGAAAATTCAAAATTCTTGAAAATTAGATTTTACATGAATATTTATTTTTGATTAATTTATTTTTTAAGAAAATTAAAAATATTGGAAATTTAAATTTCTCTTAAATATTAAATTAAGGGTACTGAAAGTATTGGTAGACTCAGGATTCCTCCGGTATTTTAAAGTGGATTTTAATCTTTTGAAGAAAACGAAGACCATGTGCTATTCAGACAGAAAATTCCCGAACACGGAAATTGTAGATAATAGTTTTCTTACTCCGATGAAACTGATTTCAAGACCTACAGACGAAAAATTATGGAACTTCCTCAGAGGCTTGCTCCATAGGATACCAATGGGTTTTCAGACGCAGGAAATGAATGAAATTTCTACGGGTACAATTTTTCTCGAAAATTTTAAGACAACTCTATGATTCCAGATTATACAGTCACACAGTGGTTTGTACCAATGCTACATTTATCAGGGAATCAATAAGATCAAATAGGCAGGAATTGTGGAGGTCAGAGAGAATAGTGGGGAAATACAAACATCTCAGTTACATGCAGTAAAGTTGGAACCTGAGGACAGAATGTAAGAGTTACTGATTACTGAATCAGAAGAAACTCGTGTAGAATTACTTGAGGGACTGGGCGTCAGGGTAGTGTTTCACTTGTCAGGGAAGTTTAGTCGCATCAGATTCATAAGGAGTACATAAGCTATATCCAAGGATCAAGCCTATCTATTCTGAAGCAGAGATTCTTACAGATTCAGTTTAAGAGGTGGTTACAGACTAAGGTTGGGATATAAATAAGATTTGATAGCTACAGGTTTGACAAGCAATATGTGTCAAGTAACTATCAGGGGTTTTGCTACAACAGAACAAGAAACTTGACAAACAAGGACGAGTATGGATTCAGTTGAAAAGTTGAGACAAAGGTGGAATGTTTTCTTAGGGAAGCAGCCAGTCAAAACTTATAGTGCACGAAAAAGAGTTGGGATGGATCAGATGACGGGGATAATGAATATCTTGCTTTCATAGCAATCTCTGAAGATGATCTAACTCACATATCTCAGGTTTCAATTTCTTGAACCACTGCAATATCTTGTTTTCAATATTCAATGCATGATAAGATCTTAGTGTTTCAATGTTTAACACTCGCACAAGCATGATATCATCACACATAAATAATGCAGAACTAGTTCACTAGATTATTTTTCTGGTAACTAGGATTGATGTTTAACTTGTGCATGTTACTTTAGATGATCTTAGATGTGTGTTTGAATATTTGTTGTACATGATTAATTGCTTTAGTGAGATATATGTTTTCCAACACTTAAGACATTTGTTTATGCTTACTCTATGTATCCTATTACATTGTGATTTATTCATTTGATCTGAATTGTTTGTTAAGATATATTAGTTTACAATTGGACTGAGATAGCTAGATGAGATACATCAACAGGATTGGTCTAAATAGAATTAGTGATTTATTTGTTAATTTTGTTTGTTCTATATCATGCCTTTCTTGATTAATTCTTATGAGTAATGTTTCTGAATGAATGCCATGAATTCTTAACTCAATTCTTGCCTATCTCAATGTCATAAATGCATCTCTTAGTACTTGCATTATTAGTTGAAAAAATATGTTTAGAATTACAATAGGGCAAAGACTGCTAGTCCTCCTTATGTAAGGTTGGAACCATTTTTCTCCTAGCCTAGAGATAATTCTGTCAAGGGTATTAAAATGGCAAAAAATGGTCAGTCAAAGATAATAATTAGCATGATAAGGTTGCAGCTGTTGTTATCTCTGTTTATAGTAAAATCTCTAATGCAACTGGACCCAAACTGATAAGTTGGGTACCAAGAACTGTTAATCCATTTGTGAGTGCAGGACATAACAGGTTAATTGATTCATATATATTCTTGGTAATTTATACTCAAGGCATATAATTAAAGAAAGAGCCTCACAATCAAATGTGATTGACAAAAGCTATTCCTTCAATAATCTTTGGAGATGACATCAAAGGTTTTCATTACGGGAGAAGCTATGCAGAAAAGGGATGTAATCATGGACTCAACAATTGCTATCACTGATAACAACTAATTATTGGAGTCACTGATAAAAATTGAAGCATCTTTCTTGACAGAGAATCAAGGCACAAATCCTCTTATCAGATAGTTTTGCATCAAAGGACAAAATGTCAATTCAAAAAAGGATTAGTGTCTCATTTGAAGCAGGAAGGTTGAGAAGCTTGCTCTTCTTAGAGTAAGGAAAGAAAATGCTCGTGGCTAGACTGAAAACTCTAAAAAGGTGAAGTCAATGGTTTCTACTGTAAAGCTTCATCTGACAAAAGGTTAGCTATGGCATTAGAAGTTCTCACCCTTGATCATCAACTCAAGGAACTCTTTTGTAAAAAGGGGTTAGTGAGAGGACTACCTATCTGGAATTTAGAAGGCTGAAGAATGTGAGGCATGTCAGAAAGAGGAGTCAAAGACAACATCACATCAAAGTAAAGATATATCTTAGTGATGATTGATGACTACTCTTAAAACAAAGTTGTTGTTCATGCATTCTCAAAGACAAGACATCACATATGGTGATTAATCATATCAGAAGATCAAGCTGGACGTAATTGTAAAAGAAATGATCATGTGCTCAGATAATGAGACTGAATTCAAGAAGCAGTTCTGATTGATATCTGTAAGATTAAGAACATTTTGAGACAAATTCAGCACTAGGAGCTCCGTGTCAGAATGGAGTGGTACAAAGGAAGAACTGGAACTTGATTAAATCTATAAGGGAAATATCAAGCTAATCAAGACTTTCTAAATACCAAAGGGCTGAAGCAGTCAAAACAGTTTGCAACAAGTAAGATCAAGCCTTGATCAAGGTGTATACATGAAGACCACTAATGAGTCAATGGCCAACAGAAGCAAACACTGGATAACCTGAAAGTGTTTGGAGAGAATGTTCTATAAAAGCAAACAATGAAATTTATTTAGTTGTTTGAAGATCTTGGCATTTGTAGCTAAGACTTGTAAGGATATTCTTCATGGCTACTCAGTGGAGTCTACAACTTACAGGGCATTTGTGGTTGATCAACAGAAGGTGATAGACAGTCTAAGTGCACAGTTCAACAACTCCATGCTCCAAGCTGTTACAGGAAAAATTAATGGTATTGATGATTCATATCCAAGCAGTGGAATGGCAGTGTATAACACAACTCATTATTTCAATGAAGCCACTCAGCATGGGTAATGATTTTCAGGAAATCTTAACAACAGCTTAGGGGGAGCAAAAGAAGGATCAACTAGTCAGACACAACACCTCGTCGAAAATCAGAGGACACAACAAGAAAATATATGCTGAGACAAAGGGTTTGATTTCAATATTATTCCCAGAGTCTAGTTCTTAAGTGATCCAGATGGTGGATTAATGATTAGCAGGGATACTGAGTGCGAATGATTATTTCTCTAGTTTTCTATCTGAAGAAGAAACTAAGAAAGTTACAGAAGCTCTGATAGATCCGGATTGATTGGGTGATTGCAAAACAAGATGAACTCAATCAGTCAGCAAGCAGTTTGTAGGGAAGCTAGTATCCAAACCAAATGACAATATTGTAATTGGTACAAGGATGACCAGAAGTCAAAACTGGATGGCAATGACATTGTTACGAGGGACAAGGCCAAACTGGATGCTAGGTTATTATCAAAAAGCAGTATCTGACCAGATAGCACCAGTGATGAGACTTGAGGATATTACGATATATCAGGCACCTGATGCACATTACACTTGGAATTAGACTCTAGTAGATGTGTACAAGTGCACTCCTGGTTGGTGAGTCAAAAGAGGAAGTCAATGCACCATAGTTCATGGACTTTGTAGTTGCAGATTTATTGGACTATGCATATCTCTTCTTCACAATCTCACTTCAGGTTGGTATGAATTAGTATACTACTCAAATAATCATCAAGGACATGGTATGACACTCTAACTGAAGTTACAGTTTAATATGAAATAGTAGAGACGTCATATTAATAACTCTCTTATCACTAGGCACAAACATAGTGTTATATATGTGTAGTGATATAATGTTCTCAAGATGCGAAAGTGCAAGGTTCCAAGTGGATCCTAGAGAATCCAATCTTATAGCTATTAACAAGATTATTAGATATCTTAAGGGACTTCCAACTCTTGGAGTAAAGTATCCTAAAGATGTTGTGCTTAACATGTTTGGCTATATAGATATAGATTACGCAGGTTGTAAGAAAGATAGTAGAAGTATCTCTGAAGCTGTCAACCTAAGTGACAGAAGAAGCATCTCAGGAAACTGTCAACTTCGTGAAAGAAGATTGATTTCTTGTTATGATAAGAAAAAACCTCAAATCCAACAACTCTGTTAACACTCTATGACAAGGCACCTTCATACCAGGTATCATTTCTTTCGAGAGCATGTCTTTTAATCAAAGAGTCAATTGTAGAAACACTTATTAAATCACTTAATAAAGTTAATTTTTCAAGACTGATTTGTAAGTGTGGGATATCATTCATTATATATCAGTTGGAAATCCCATCTGTAAGGAATTCTTAATATAAGTTTACAAGTATTAAATCTTCAATATTTAAAGGACTTGTGAATTTATCAGTAATCCAGTACCTCATACTTAGTGCTAATATCTTGATTATCATGATTACAATGTCATATACATTTGTGGTAGTTAAGTATTATAACATTAGTTTAAATATTATTTTAATTGATTTAAATTATGATTGTAGATAATTCCATTCTATATTAGTCTCATAATTTAAATTACATTAAAATAATATGTAGCATAGTTATTTGTATCATGTACGAATAATTTGATACTTTTAGTATTAGTGATATTATTTAGAATTTTTGTTCTAAGTAATCAATGCTTAGTTCTAAAATCACTAATATTGAAAGTTGAAGTATTTTCTAAGTTATGTGTATAAAACTCTCAATATTTTATATGGTTAGAAAGTATTTCTAAAATTATTAATTATCCAAAAAGTGATTTCCATGTATATAAGTCATATATCCAATTGGTGATTACTCAAGGATAATTATGAAAATATTTAAGTGCTAGTATCTAACTCATAGATATTTAGTATTTATTTATTTAGTATTTATTTTGGGTAGTTTGGATTATGAAAATTGAAGCAATTCAATGATTTTATTTGCTCCATAATTCAAACTAACTTAAAATAAATAAGTAGCATGATTGAATATAACTAAATATGTCAACAATTGATATCTAGTATATTGATTGTAGCTTATATGTTATAAGTTAATTATGAGATTTTGGTTCTAGTGAATTTAACAATGTTTACATCTCAAAAATTTACTGAAATCAGAATCATGATTGTAGCATGATTAGTTGTGTGTAAATTCTTGACTTATATCAGTTAATGATACTTAGTTAAGAGTTTAAATATGAACTAATTGTGAAGTATTAGTATTTATAACATTACTTAGAACTCCTCTAAGTAATCAATGTTTATCTTCAGTCACTTATACTAATATACAAAGTGTGGAAATTCTTCGTAAGTACATCTATGGTTAAAATGTTTGATCGCTTTATTAGAAGTAACCATATGTTGTCAAGTTAGAATAATTTTTATACTTACTTGCAAATTCCTAAACACTTTGATATAGATGTAATACTTATTAAATCAAAGTATATGGAACTTAGAATATTTTTCTAAGATTGCAAACAAGTCAATGTTGGTTAATGTTGCTTTATTTATCGAACCAATATTGTTTGAGATATTACAGTTGTTAGGAGTTAACAATTGTATGATATATGAAATTGAATGCTGATGTCTTTTTTATAGATAATTGGTATTTAATTCATTGATATCTTATTTTAACATTTAAAATAGGGTGCAACATAATTATTGGTATCTAAAGTACTTGAAAAGTATCAGTCAATGATATATTATTAATATTTTGTTACAGATAATTGTGAGATTTTAAGTTCTAGTGAATTTATATGAATTGCTATATCTGACAGATTCACTATAATTTGAAATCAGCAGCATAGCCATTCTTATTAAGATTATTTATCAATACACAGTGTTATTGATTATAATTTTATTAAGATATATATGGAACTTTTGACATGAATGAGAATCGCTTAGACTTTACCCTAAGTGATCAATGCTTTTACAAAAACTCATTCATCTTGAAAGATAAAATCTTTCTTTCTCTTCTTAATACTGCTAGGTCATCAGTCTGTGTCTTATGAAATCATTTAACATTATAGGCATAAAATCAGACTTGTGTACTTGAACAGTTTTAAGAGAAAATCAAACTTCTTTCTATATTGGTGATTGCTTTTTTCATTAAAATATTTTTAAAATCACTACTATACATCATTTCCCTCAAAGATTAAATGCATTAGTTTCATTCATTATAGATCTTAAATGCATTTTATCTCTATATTGCCATATGTTCTGTGATACAGGTTCAGCCTCCAATAGCCTTCTTTCATTTGATAGTCATGAGGTTGAAAACCCACAAATTATATCCCAGACTGTAAAGACAAACACAGAAACAGGAACCAACCAACACTCTCATATCACTAAAATGAAGTATGAATGAGCGTGAGGGAGAAAGTGCCTTAGTGCACCACATAAGGAAGGTTCTGAAGTCAATCCAGCAGCTCTATCTCCTACAAAGATGAGTAATATTTAAATAGGGACAACTTCTAGCCCCCATACATCTTCTCAAAAAGATGTAATGGCTGAAAAGGCACAAAAATAGTTACTAGATTCATCCTCTCAACAGGGTGCATCTATTGAAATTCTCCTGTCGGCCAGGGTATCCGATGTAGTGTCACCACCTCAAACATAAGCAATTCTTGATGCACAAGGAAAGGTTACACACACAAAGGATGAGTTGACGGAAACAAGAGTTTCGATCATTTTACGGTCAGATTCGATTGTTCAAGGTTTTTTAATGGACCAATCCAATAGCCATATGTCAGTGGTCAGTGTCTACTTCCCCAGGCTTAAATCCCCTGGATGCATCTGCAGATAGCGGATCTCACATAGGTGTAGATCGGAAACTTGTTGACAATGATTCAGATATTACCTGATGAGTCACAAGGAAATGTCTTCACAGACATTAGAAGGGAACTTTGATCTTTATGCTAAATTATTTAGATCATTGTTTACCTTCCCAGAGTTAAAATCTGAAACCCTAAAAGGGAAACTAGCAACTTGTAGATTATGACTCAGATTCATCTGACGAGTCTAACAAGAATGGGGATTTGTGAACTCTCATTGCACCACCTATGACCTCCTTAAGGATGGCTAAAGTGATTTTCCTTGCAGGTACAGCTGGATTTTGGAGCTATGAGAGGAGTGATACACTTTTGAGAATGAGTGTAAACACGAGTGGAGAGAAGAGTAAAACACTTGTGAGGTACACGAAACAAAATCACACACTCATATTGAGGAAGAAAGAGAAACACCATATCCCATTCCCTATCCCTAAACATGGTTCTTGATACTTCGAGTCTCGATTCTGTTTATGATTGGAACCTAACTCTTAGGAACCTAAAATTTACAGATTAGATTAGAATACTTCGAGACCTAACCAGTTGGGGCATAACAATTGGTAATAACTGGTGATCTCACAGTTGGGAGGTATAAGGAGTTGGGAATATTGGTTAACATGATGATCAACAGTGAAGCCATTTTGCAAAATTTCAAGGGATATGGTTGATTAGACTCTAACTTGTTATGTCTTTTCCAACCAAGTAACATATGAAAACTCCTTCAGACAACAGCATACATTCCTTCTCTAAGGGGGAGCTAACAACTTAAGTAATAGTTTGGAGGATTCCTCAACTAAGAGGGAGAAATAGCAGGGAGAAGGAAAAAGGTAAAGCACATGTACACTACACCACACCATTGTTGTTTGTAACTATGGATCCTATTGTACGTGGTAAATACGAGGTGATTTCCTAGTAATCAGAAGAAGTGGTTTGGTTCATCACTATTCTTCATAAGGGGAGAAGTTGTTTTCCAAAAAGGGAGTACCATTGGTTTTTATCTGCGGACCCTATTGTACGGGAGAGGTGGTAAACGAAGGTGAGCTCCTTTAAGCAGTTAATTCTCATAGGGGGAGAAGCAAGAGAGATATGTGCTTCTCAACAGGAAATGTGATTGTACAAAAGAAGCTGTTGGTGATTACTTCAAGACTGAGAAGTGTTATCTGGCAGAGATTTGAAGAACCAAATAAATGAAGATGAAACTACCTGAAGATTAGTTTAGTGCTAGAGGAACAAACATCTTTCATTTCAGTTACTCAAGACATGTGGAATTGTAGTATTTGGTCCAGAAAACCCGTAGCATTATTTACAAATCCTGGTACTTTACTTTTTCTATTTGTTACTTGAGTTATCCTCTTTATTTAATTTATTTGTTAGGTTTAATAATCAAATAGGGGGAGATTATTGGTGAGACTGCGTAGCTGTATGAACGATTACATGATAACTCAACACGAGAACAACCCTAGAACAGGACAGATTAATAATACTACGTCTACAGAAGAAATCAGGAAGAATGAAGACAAGGCAAATACAAAGAATCAGAAGATTTGAAGAAGGCCTGAAGTCTGTCTACAGGTCACTGAAAGAAGTTCATTAATATGATCATGCCTCAGTGAAGAACAAAGGTTAAAGACTTTTAGGGTTTCAGAAATGTTGAAGATTCAGTATACAAGTGCTACCAGAAGATTTCAGTATATTGGCATTGATTGAACATAGACAGTGTTCGAAGCATAGGAATCTGAAGAATTAAAGATAGGGTATAGATAGAGGTTAATGAAAACATTGTCTAAAGTACCACAAAGGATTTCAGTGAAAGTACAGTTGTTTATTGACAGTCAGTGTCTGAAGCGATAAAGTTGTTGCAAGCTTAACAATTTAATCAAGGCTATAATAAGAAGATCTGAATCGGGGTTAGTCGTCTATAAACCAGATTAGTTGTACTGGGCGTCAACAGCTCATGAAAAGAATCTTGGTACTATTTACAGAAGGATTGTTAAGTTGAGGAACGTACTTGGATTGAACGTTTATCTGTTAAAGTACGAGAAGAGGTGCGCGGGGTATACGGCTAAACAGCTCAGGGGATTGGCGAAGCTCAAAGTTTAATTGTAAATTAAATATATTTATTTAAAGGACTTTAATATAATTAATTTAATAAACTTAAATTGATTTATCTTATAAACTTTAAATAATTTTATTTTATAAATCTAAATTATTTTATTTATATAAGTGATATTTAAGCTAATTTTAGATATTAATTTAGTTTCAATTTAAACTTAAAAAGAAAAAGGAAAAAGAAAAAGAAAAGAGAAAAAGAAAATACAAAAAGAAAAAGGAAAAAATAGAAAAAGGAAAAACAAAAAGAAAAGAAAAACAAAAAAAGGAGAAAAGATAAAGAAAAGATAAAGAAATCAAAGCAAAAGAAACCACTCCAAGTGGTCGCAGGTGGTTAAGTAAAGGAAGAAAGTTGAAGTACAAAAGAATGTACTTGTAGTAGGAGGTCGCCACAGGTTCCCCTGGTCGCCATAGGTTATTTTATTAGTTCTGTTTATGTACTAGTAGGAGTACTTGGTTGCCACAGGCAAATTACTCATCCCCTGGTCGCCATAGAACAAGCCTCCCTTGGTCGCCATAGAGAGTGAAGTATATCCCCCTGTATCTCTTGGTTGCCACTATTAATACTTGGTCACCACAGAATTCTCAGCCACTACTTTATTGTACGTTCAATTTATTTGTGTGGTTAAAACTGAGCCACACATTTGAATTGAATAAAAAGACTACACTTTGTAGCAGAAGCATTCAAGCTATTTGGAATTACTTATGTTCATCTTTTCTCCCAAGAGAGGTGAAAAATAGCAACAAAGATTTACAGAGAAGCTCAAACTTTTTGTATATTCGTTTAACTTCTCACCGGAGTAATGTTATAATACCCGGTTTAACTCTTGTATATTCTTAGGGGCATTATAAACGTTACCCGGTAATTAAATCCTAGTACAAACAAAAGCTAGATCATTGTATAGGATTTGATTTGTAAATCTTTGTAGAAGCTAGGAACTTTGTTGTTCTTAGATTGTAGCTGGTTAATTTATTTACCGGAGTGTAGAAACACCCCTCGCGGGTTTATATACGAATATATATTTCCCCGAATATCTTGTGTTCCTCATTTTATTGTTACAAACATTATTCCTCTCAAGAACACGAAACCACTAATCGAGCATTAAATTTTATATCCGTAAATAATTCGATTTTTTTTTAATTTAGTGATTATCATATTCAACCCCCCTTCTACGATAATTTGGGACCTAACAGGGACATTTAACATGCATGTAACATCATAATCACTTAATATATTCGTTTGATAAAAACCTTCAACTAGGTTGTATTGACATTTAATTAATTGCTTAAATTTAATTAATTGTTTTACTTTCCTAATTCCTTCTTGGTCTTAATTATAAATAATTTATTGTTTACGTACAACATTATTTAATTTGTTGTTAATTTATTCTGTACAACAATATTTAATTTGAATATTGAAATATGTGGAACATGTATAAATACATGGAATTAAATTATATATTTACATTTATATCATTAGAGACTTCTTGCAGTGACTTTGTTGGTTGTGTTAGCATAATTTTTTTTGGGCGTGTTTTCAGAATGGTATTGTGATAATACAGGGGAAATGTGTTATGTAAGACATGCCTGTACATAACAACACTAAGTCATCTTGACAACCCTAAGGATAAGTTGTATGGTAATCTAAATTTGTATTCTATAATTGTATTCCTTGATTTTGTAAAAATATTATGTAGATTAGTCTGAAGGATTTTCCTGTGAACAGCCTTCAAGTTAAGGAATAAACTCTAGAAGAAGATCAAATTCTTATCATGCCTCGGAGAGAAGTGTGGCAGCTTGGATTTGAATAATACTATTCTAGGAAAAAAGTTCTAAGCCATATTTCAACAAGTCACAGATCAAGGAATATCAAGAAGTCTATCGAGAAGTCTAAAATGACTTGTAGAGATGTCCCAAGAGATATTGACAAGTCAATATGCATGTAGAGATCTCAGACATCGACAAGTTAAAAAGTCTATGTAGAGAACTGGAGATATCGACAAGTCATTTTTTCATGTAGAGATCTAGAGATATCGACAAGTGAAGTCTTCATGTAGAGAACTAGATATATCGACAAGTCAAAAGCCTATGTAGAGAGCTGGCAATATCGGCTAGTCATTCTACATGTAGAGAACTAGAGACCTTGACAAGTCAAAGACACATGTAGAGAACTCAAGATATTGATAAGTCATTATACTTATCGATATGTGACATCTCTACTGAATAAAAGAGATCTCGATAAATTATCACATAATTCAGAATGCAGACAAATTGAATATTCAAGATTATCAGTCAACAAATAATTCTATCACTGAATTGGAAAGACTACAAATACAGCTTGAAGAATTCAAGATCAAGGGCCAAGATTCACTGGACAAAGGAGGGTCACATACCTAAAGATTCTGCACAAGATTTGCTAACACTGGAAATGGAAAATGTACAAAGTGGTTTTAGAAACTATTTTAGTCTATTTTAGTGCAATTTTTGTAAACCTGTGCATGCTGCTCTATAAAGCATTCATGGGTCCTTTGTTTTAGATGTAAAAAATATATCTAGGAAAAATCTTGAATTCTTTCTCAAGAATTGTAGATGAGTTTTTATTCAATAAGAACATAGATTTGTAGCAAAACAAATTTGATTAATACAATCAAGTGAGTTTTTGATATTTGTTTGTGTGTTTGCAGGTAAACATTTTATCACTACAAGTTCATATCTTCTTTGTTCAAATATAAGACAAATATATTTACAAGTAATTAAAATCCAAGAAAACACATTTACCCCCCCCCCCCCTCTATGTTGTATTTCACTGCACTTTATATCTAACAAGTGGTATTAGAGCAAAATTTGAAAGAAAACAGACTAAGATCTTGAAAGTATGAGTGCACAGAAAATAAGCAGTATCAAGAAACCTGTCTTTGACAAGATAAACTACATCTTATGGAAAAATAAAATGATGTTGTTCATAAGGATGGCCAATTCAATGTACATTGAGATTCTCATGCATGGACATTTTATTCTTATGGAAAGGGATCCTGAATCAACATACGGAGACATGGTCATACTCGCACACTTTGCACCTAAAGATCCCTTTACCTACACAAAACCAGAAAAAGAGAATGTTGCACTGGATAGTGGCTTACAACTCATATTAATTGAGCCTCTTGATAATGTAATGTTGAATAACATTATAAATTGTGAGTCAGCTAAACAAATATGGGAGAAGATAGAGATCTTGTGTGAAGGAACATAACTGGTTAGATCTAATCAAAAAAGGATCTTGGTTTCACAATATGAGGGTTTTATGGCTAAACCAAATGCAGGTATAACTGAAGTTTTTGAAAGGTTCAACAAACTAATAAATAATTTGCAACTTCATGACATATACTATGAAGCTGAAGAAGTTAAACTTAGAACAAAATATCTCTGTAATTAGAGAAAGAAGATATTTAGGAAGAATAACCCAGGAAGTTTTGTATGGAATTCTCAAAACTTATGAGCTAGAGATGATGCAGAGAAAGTCATCAAAAGCTAGTCAAGGGCATGTTGTGGATGTATTAAGTGCCTTGAAAGAAAATGACAACAAACTGATTGAAGATGAAGTTGAACCTCAAACTCAGGTTTATCAAGCTATTGAGCATAAAAATAAGGAACTTCAAAAGCAAGTCATTTTAGACTTGGAAGAGGATGAGTTTTACACTCTTGATGAACTGGATGAAATGGATCAGTCAATGGCTTATCTTGCAAGGAAATTTTCAAACATCAGAGTAAAAAAGCCTAAGTACTGGAAGAGTAAAGACCAAACATCTAATAACAACAACTGGAAAGAAAAAACTCAGTTTAATGCAACTGGCAAAGGTGGCTACAAGTCAGGATCTGTAGACAGATCAAAGATAAGGTGCTATAACTGTGATGAACTTGGTCACTTTGCTACAGAGTGCAAAAAACCAAAGAAGGTGAAGAAATATAAGGCTTTTCTGGAACTGGAAGCAAAATATGAAGCACTTTTAAGAAATCAACAGGGAAAGTCTTAAATTGCTGAGGGAAAAATTTGGGATGATACAGATGATGAGGAAGATGGTGAAAATATGAAAATTATGCTATTATAGCTTTGGAGCAAGGTGAATCATCTGCATCTAAATAAGAGGTACCTATCCTAATTACAATTGATTTAAATGCCACACAATATAAAGAAACTGTTGAGAAAATGAGTATAGAAATGTTTCACATTCATACAAGCATGATGACAGCTACTGAGGAAGTAAGTAGGCTGTTAAAAATTAATGAAAAACTTGAGATTGAGAAACAGGAGCCAGAACTCCAGCTTGTTGGTCTTGAAACAGTTAAGCAAGAAAATGAGTACCTCAAGAACAAGCTTAAGTGTGCTGGAGAAGTAGAGGTAGTGTTGAGAGAAATAATTGAGAAAAATGATTTGAAGCTCAAATCATTCAAGAATGCATCTCAGTTGATTGGTCGGTATCATGAGAAAAACAAATGTTCCAACATAGCTATTGGTTTGGACTATGAGGTTTTGAATTCTCACAAGAAAAATGAAGTTGAAAAAGGGAAAAAGAGTGTGAACCAAGATGTTCCTGTAATGCCGAAGAATATAAATGCACCTTTGTTCAAAACTTGTGAAGTAAATTTAAGTAAAGTAGAGTTGGTCATCTAGTAGGAAATTGTACATAAAGACAAGAAAAAGAAAGATGAAGAATTCACTCCCAACATTGAATGTGAAAAGATGCCTATAGTGAACCAAACTGCTAAGAACCAACAAAAAAGATCAAGACTGAAAACACTGGAAAGAAGAAAAAGAACAGAAATGGAAGATATGTGTGAACAAAAGCAACAACTATGCCTATGTTGCAGATGCTCCAAGGAATAAGTGTCAAAAATATGGCTCAACCAATCATCTAACTAACCTTTTTAAAAAGGCTATTCTTTTATTGATAAGTTTGATTGTATTCAATGTAATATGAAAGTTATGACCAGTTGTGAGAAAAGATCTTAGAGAAGTTAACTTTAGATCTGTAATTAAAGATGAAAATGCTGATCAAACTAAGAATGTTGTTCCTTTTGAATGTTCAAGTTCTACTTGTGCAAATTCTGTGAAAAAGAAGAAAGTGCCCAACACTGTTTGGGTATCTAAACACACTTAAAACTCATTATGTACAGAGAAAGAAGAATAAAGTCATATGGATCATTGACAGTGGATGTTCCAGGCATATGACAGGTGATAAAGCCCTACTAGCATAGTTTAAGGAGATGGATGGCCCTTTGATGACCTTTGGAGACAACAACAAAGCATTCATAATGGGATATGGCAAGTTAATTTTTAGAAATGTTGTCATTGATGATGTAGCACTTTTTACTGGTCTTGAAGTGAATCTTTTCAGTGTCAGCCAATTCACAGACAAATATTTTAAATTAATATTTGACAAAGAAGATTGTTCAATCACTAGAAAGAAAACTGGTGAAGTTGCTCTGAAAGGAGTAAGGAAAGGAAGCCTGTTTGTTGCAGATTTAAATTCAGCAAACAAGGATAGAATATATTGCTTCTACACCAAGGCTGTCGGTGAGCAAAGAAAAGAAACTCTCTCACCTAAATTACAAAGTAATTAATATTTTGGTGAAAAAGGAATTAGTGAGAGACATGCCAGCTCTGGAATTTGCTCAAGATGAAGTTTGTGAAGCTTGTCAAAAAGGAAAAATGAAGAGGTCCAGTCACAAGATGAAAGCTGTGAATTCCATAAGTGCTCCATTATAGCTTATTCACATGGACCTGTTTGGACCATTTAATGTTATGTCTATATGTAGAAAGAGGATGACTACTAAAAATATACTTGGGTGGAATTAATGCATTCAAATGATGAAACTCCACATATCATCATTGAATACATAAAGAAAGTTAATAAGTTGGATGAACATCAATTTTTTTTCAAAAGATTGAGGAGTGATAATGGTACAAAATTCAGGAATGCAATTCTAAGTGAATTCTGCAAAGACAATGGCATTGTTCAAGAATTTTCAGTTGCAAGAACACCTCAACAGAATGGTGTGGTTGAAAGGAAAAATAGAACTCTAGTTGAGGCTGCAAGAACAATGTTGCAAGATACCAACCCGCCAACTATTTTTTGGGAAGAAGCTGTTAACAATGCATATTACACCCAAAAGAAATATTTAATCAACAAAAACCTTGGAAAGTGACCTTACTAAATTTTGTCAAAAAGAAAGCCTACTATAAAGCATCTGCATGTGTTTGGAAGTAAATATTTTGTGCTAAAAAATAACTCTGAATGTGTTGGAAAATTTGACTTTAAAGTATTTAAAGCTATTTTTCAGGAAGATTCATTGAAAAGGACTACCTACATAGTCTATGTGCTAGCGCAGAAGAAAATAATGGAAAACACAGATGTGAACTATGATGATGACAAGTGTCCAAGCTTGGAATGTCTTCATAAAAATGAACTTGAAGCCTTAAAGTTTGAAAATCTCAATAAGATGAAGTTGAGGTCAACAAAAATAATAGAATGGAAGAAGAATCAAGTGAACCAGTGAGCTGTGACAATGGAAATTCATCTCAAGAAAGAAGCACGCCTGA
Source organism: Apium graveolens (assembly GCF_009905375.1). Taxonomy (NCBI): domain Eukaryota; kingdom Viridiplantae; phylum Streptophyta; class Magnoliopsida; order Apiales; family Apiaceae; genus Apium; species Apium graveolens. The sequence goes on from NC_133654.1 coordinate 244,736,553, forward strand.
ATTTGGTGGCACAAACTCAGGGGGAGAACGAGATGACAGTTCTGCAAGTCATGCCAATGATGAAGAAAATAAGGACAATTATAGTCAATAAGATCACACAAGAAAATGGGATATAAGTCACACAAGAGATGCTATAATTTGTGATTCCAATGCTGCATTAAGGACTAGAAGTGCCACTATAAATGAATGCTTGCATACATGCTTTTTATCTCAAATTGAGCCTAAGAAAACTGAGGAAGCTCTACTTGATCCTGACTGGATAACTGCTATGCAAGAAGAGCTAAATCAATTTGAAAGAAATAAAGGTTGGGAGTTTGTTCCTGCACCAATAAATAGAAGCATTAATGGAACTAAGTGGGTGTATATGAACCAGATGGATGAAAATGGAATTGTGACAAGGAACAAAGTAAGATTGGTTACCAAAAGCTACTTACAAGAAGAAGGAATTAATTGTGATGAAACTTTTGCTCCAGTTGCAAGACTTGAAGCAATAAGAATTTTTTTTGCATTTTTGCACATTCAAATTTCAAGGTATATCAAATGGATGTAAAAAGTGCATTCCTTAATGGTGAGTTGGAAGAAGAAGTTTATGTGCAACAACCACCTTGCTTTGAAGATCCATAATTTCCAAACTTTATTTATAAACTGTTAAATGCTCTATATGGATTGAAGCAAGCACCTAGAGCACGGTATGACACGCTGTCAGAATTTCTACTCAAACATGGATTCACTAGAGGGAAAATTGACAAAACCCTATTCTACAAGTAACATGGTGATGATATCATTCTAGTTCAAATCTATGTGGATATTAATGAAAAGTTGTGTCAAATATTCTCAAGACTCATGCAGAGTGAATATGAGATGAGCATGATGGGAGAACTAAGTTACTTTCTTGGCCTTCAAGTTAGCCAAAGAAGTGATGGAATCTTTAACAGTCAAACCAAGTATGTCAAAGATCTGTTGAAGATCTGTTGAAGAAATTTGGAATGATGGACTGCTCACCTGCATCAACTCCTATATCTACAGCTACCAAGTTGGATGAAGTTATGAAAATAATAAGTGTAGACATATCAAACTATAGAGGAATAATTGGATCTTTGTTGTACCTAACTGCTAGTAGACCAGATATCATGTTTGCAACATATTTGTGTGCTAGATTTCAAGCAAACCCTAAAGAGTCACACTTAATGGCTGTCAAGAGGACTTTCAGATACTTGAAGGGACAACTAACTTGGAATTTTGGTATCCTAAGGGAACTGGTTTTGAAGCTATTGGATACACAGATGTAGATTTTGATGGATGCAGGGTAGATAGAAAAAGCACAAGTGGAAGCTGTCAATTTGTATCATGGTATAGTAAGAAACAATAATCTGTGTCAACTTCAACAGCTGAGGCAGAATACATAGCTGCTACAAGTTATTGTGCTCAAGTGCTCTGGATTAGAAACCAACTGATGGATTATGGCCTACTATTACAAAAGATTCTAATCAGGTATGACAATACTAGTGCAATATCCATTGTGGCTAATCCAGTTAATCATTCTAGAACTAAGAACATCGATGTAAGGTACCATTTTTAGAGAACATGCTGCAAGTGGTACTATTGAGCTTATTTTTGTTCCAACAGAAAAATAGTTAGTTGATATTTTCACTAAACCTGTGGATGAAGCAACTTTCACTAAACTTGTAAGTGAAATTGGTATGTTAAATTCTTCATCCTAAAGGCAATAACTCAGCTAACTAGTTGAAGGAGATTAATTTCCGATAAATTAAAATTAATTTGATTTAATTAGCAATTAACTGAAATATGATCTATAAATATTTCAGAATTCTCTGTTTATTTATTTTTCAAAATAAAACTTAACTTGGAATTTTTCTAATTCTAAGAGCAACTGTCTAAATGTTATTTTACGTCATTAATATGTGAAATTAATACAAGACATATATAAAGCAGATCAAAAGTATGTAGAGAACTGAGTTCTCGACAAGTCTGAATGACTTGTCGATAAGTCATTTTGTGACTTCTCAATATAGTTCTCGATAAGTTTCTTTTATGACTTCTTGATGGACATCTCGATAAGTCATTTTATGACTTCTCGACAAGCATGGTAGAGATCTCGATATACTTATCGATATGGAGTTCTCTACAAGTTCAAATTTTAGACTTATTAATAACTCAGAACTGAAACTATTTAATTCAATAAATTATTTAGTAAAATACTTTTGATATAGAATCATTCTAATTTTATAATTGATTTATTCAATATAAATTGGAATAATTTAGTCCAATAAGAATAAACTGGATATTTGTACAACATCTTGACAAGTCACTATCTAGTTCTCGATAAGAGTCAAGAAAGTGACATCTCGACATGAGTTCTCTATAGGTCATGTGACTTCTCTACAAGCAAATATCAAAAGTTCATTCTTCACTTGTTGACAAGTCACATCTCTATCCTATAAATACCCAAACATCTTAACATAACCCCTCTTTACACTTTTGAGATCTCAATTGACCTAATTTCTGCAAATTTTTACCATTCTCCACTGTTTCAATATTTTTTCTCTCTCAAAACACTTACCCACTCAAAACTCAAACTCTTCAATGAATGCTAACAACGTGATAGATGTCATCTCCAAAAAAGGAATCAACTACTTGACGTTTGTTGATGCAAACCAAGCACCTGACAATTTCAAGTGCATTGTCAAGTTTATTTCTGATTCCAATCTTTGAGGAGCCTTGACTGCAAATCGTGTGCTGTATCTGAGTGTACTGAATGAGTTTTGGAACACAGCAGTCATTAACACTATAGTTCATGACAATCAAGCAGGATCTCTTGTGGTTAACTACAAAATTCAAGGTGTAGCTATTGAGTTCAATGCAGATGACATCAACAAAGTACTGGGCATCCCTATAGACAATCTGGTTGAAGTACCTACTACTCAAGAGTTGTCTGAATTCATGGACTTCATCAACTACAAAGAGAAAATAGATATGGCTAGGCCCAATAAGATAAATTTGATAAGGGAGTGGTCATTTATCTTTGACTCAATAGTGAGGGCTTTCACATGCAGGAAGACTGGTTATGATAACATCTCTAGTGTGGTCCAGAAGCTAGTGTACTCAATGGCCTACAACAAATACCTCAATATTGGAAGCTTGATCCTGGAAGAACTGAGCACCAGGCTAACTATGCCTTTGGTAAGTAGATCTAAGGAGATCTTTTTTCCTAGATACATAATGTCAACTTTAAATCATAAGGTAGCTAACATTCATATGCCAGATGGTATAGATAGAAATCAAATAGGCATTTGTAAACAGGTGTCGAAAATTCTATTTGGATCACTTATTATAAAGAATCAGGTTAAGGTTAAGCTAAGTATCACTGACTTTATGTTGGAGAAATTTAGAAGTTATCCTTATCATATGCCTGATATGAGGAGCACTGTAACGCCTAGTTCAGCTATGGCACCTGGTCATGCAGTAGCACAAATGCAGGAACACCCAGAGGTTCCTACCACAGCTGCATCCCCTTCTTCAAAACCTATAGCTAGTATCCAATCAACTGCTTCATCCTCTCAAAAGGATGAAGTTAGTAAAAATAAGAGAAAGCAAACACCTCTAGTAGTAGTCAGTGGGAGTGGTGAGGATAAAACTGAAAATGAGTCACCCTTGGTTAAAAAGCCAAAGAAGCAAAGGAAGGTTGAGTTGACCACTCAAATGACCACCTCTGCATTTTCCAAAAAAGATGAAGTTGTAACACAAGGGCATAAACAGACTCTAGTGGTACCTTCTCAACAAGGTGTCACTATTGAAAAAAACATTCTCTCAAATGCACCTTGTACAGAGTCTGCACCCCCTCTTGGGCACTCTTAAGAGGGTGAAAGAAGTCATATGGTTGGTGTTAGGTAATGAATACAAAACAAGGGGGTGAATGTGTTTTGGTTATTTTTAAGGCTTTTTGAATGTTCATTGCTTGGTGAACAAAGCAGATTAAAATGTAGTAATATTATGTTAACTGAAATTAAAATAGTGCACACAATATTTCAAACTCACTTAATTTTGTGTTAAAATCAATCTAGTGTTTTGATACAAATTATGGGTTCTTTGTAAATAAAGAACTCATCTTCTTCCTTGAGAGAGTTACAAGAAATTCTAGATCTGTTTGATACAATTAAAAGCAAAGGAACATTGTTTACTTTATAGATTAGTAAACACAGGTTTAAACATCATGTAATCGAATGTACTAAACCCTACTTTAAGTTATCTCTAAAGCTTTCCATTTATGGCTAAATGTATCTTTACAAATCCTGTTGATTTGTGACTTTCCTTTGTCAGTTAATCTTGGCCTTTGATTTTGTACTCTTCAAGCTGCTTTTGTAAACTTTTTAATCTAGGTGATTAGATCGTTTGTTGATTAATAATCTTGAATATTTAACTTGTCTGCATTCTGTACTTGAGCTTCATATCGAGATCTCCAGTTTAATTTATAAATAACTGACATCTCGATAAGTATAATGGCTTATCGAGATCTCTTAGTTCTCTATAAGTGTTTTGACTTGTCGAGGCCTCTAAATTCTCGTGGTAACTTTGACTTATCGAGGTCTCTAAGTTCTCGAGGTAACTTTGACTTGTCGAGGTCTCTAAGTTCTCGAGGTAACTTTAACTTGTCGAGATATCTAAGTTCTCGAGGTAACTTTGACTTGTCGGGGTCTCTAAAACTCTACATATAGAAATGACTTATCGATATCTATGAAATCTCTATGGGCATATTGACTTATCGATATCTATGAGATCTCTAATGAAATATTTGACTTGTCGATATCTCCAGTCTTCATTTGAACTTGTCGATATCTCTCGGACTTCTCGATAGGCCAATTTGGACTTCTCGATAAGTCATTCTGGAGTTCTCAAATGATTTCTCTATATGAATTGATATGTGACTTGTAGATATCTTGACTTGTAATGTTTTTCTAAAAACAAATTTATTCAACTCCAAGCTTCTTCATAATTTCTCTGAGGCATGATCTTCTTGATCTTCTTCTAGAGTTTATTCTTAGACTTGAGACTGTTTATAGAAAAATATTCCAGTCTAATCTTTGACATTTTACAAAGTCAAGTAATACATTATAAAATATAAATTTAGATTATCATACAACTAACTCTTAGGACTGTCAATTTGACTTAGTCTTGTTATACTACAGGCATGCCTTGCACAACAGTTGGCACACACACCGAGAACACATCAATTGAAATTCCCTCATCCATTCATGGGGAGTTTCCAACACTCATGCCTGAGATTACAAGCCTAATTTCTCAAAAAAATTCATCTTTTAATGAGGGGCTTGAATCTTCTTCTCAAGCCTGCTAAAATCAAGTGACACGGTTCAAGAATTTGTGCTAACCACTAAGGCATAATCTCTAGATGGTGAGAGGCTACATGTTGAAGTAGACCTTGATGACACCATCACAAACACAAGGGTTTCATTAGTTTTTATTAAAGATCATGTACAAATTACTACTGCACCTTCATGTGCTCAACAGTCTTCACGGACTGCCAAGTTTGCGGTAGTACTCCTGATAGGGAGCTACTCAAATCCTCTCCAATTCTATTGGAGGTTTCTCATGAAGAAACAACCCCCCTCACAACCCTAACTGAACCCCTGTTTTCGTTAACTTTTTAAAGTTCATTATCCTCTCCTTTAATTTATGATATCATATTTACTTGCAGGGTAATGAAGATTATTTACGGTTCCACTTGAATTTCAAGTCATACTAGGATTGTATTCAAGCTAATCCACTACCACTGCCTGTCCTGGATGCCATTAGAGATGTTGGTTTTATGGGTGTACTGCTAACTGGGAGTATGAGACATGATACTCACTACTGGAAATAGTGCCTACGACATCACCCCTTAGACATCGGTTAGAAACGTCACTGATGTTAAAAGTTGTTTTAACATCGGTTGCTTCAAAACCGATGTTAAAGGTGTTGTAAGACATCAGTATCTTAACCAACCGATGTCTATAATCCTTTTTTTTAAAAAAAATAAAAAACGCCTACTTCTTTCTTTCCCCCGTTAATAGACCAAAAAAATTCTCCCTTAACCAAAAATTTTGTTTCCCCCAGGCGAACAAATTTCTCTTTTCCCTCTACCTTTTTCATCGACTACTCTCTCTCCCTCTACTCTCTCATTTTTCATTCTCTTCATCTCCATCTCTCTCTCTCTCTCGCTCTCTCTCTCTCTCTCTCTCTCTCTCTCTCTCTCTTCTCATCCGCACTCACCTCGCGTCTCTAAAACTATTACAAACCCTAATTTCTTGAACCCATCCTAAATCAAGCTTGTAATTTTTCCAATTTTTGCTAAGCCCAGATCTTCTCAATAATTATATATTGATATATGTTTGAAATAATTATATCTCAGTGTCCCATTTGCCATAAAAATCACAAACCCCCATCATCTCTTCGCGCTTTGAGATATGTTAAGCTCAAGTAATGTTCTATTTTCCTTTCTTTGTTTCTTGTTATTTCTATTACTTGCGTTTATATATATCATGTGTATGTATTTTCATTATTACACTCACTCGAATTTATGGGTCGATTGAGATTGAAATTTGCCTTTTGATTTATGTAGCTATTTGATGATGGTATTTTCAATCTTATCATACCATTTTTAACTTTTCATTATTTATTGGATTTTAGTTGGGCTTTTGTTTAGTGACTGTTATGTGTTTGACAAAAGTTGCCTGATAAATGTTTCGTAAGTATGTCATGTACACTTAGGTATTTTTTTATAATTATACTTAAATGTAACTTGGAATGCAAAACTATTGACTTTTAGTTTATGTGTGTACTAGTTTTCATTTGTTTCATCTTTGTTTACAGATCTTGAAATCCAATTTTTTCAATTATGCTTTGATTCTAACTCTTCGATTTGTTGAACTCCGCTTCGTTCGTTTTATATTAATCCTGGTAAGTGAGATTTTCCCTCAAATTATGCGTGTTTACAACTTTTTTATATGTAATTATGTGATTGATAATCCGATGTGTTTGTAAAGCAACCAAGTCCAAGGATGCCAAGTCACCTATCCCTGTTTCTGCTACTTCTCAGAGGTTTTCTCTCTTCTATTACTACTTTTTTTTATTCTATGTTTATGTCCGGACTAATTTTTACCAGCATTGACATGTGTATACCATTTATTCTGTATTAGATGCATAATATTGCCCCCAGAGGACATAATTCCAGCTGTGGTTAATCGGTTAACAGAATTTCATAAGACATTTATGGACGTATTTCGTGACTGAGGCATGAAAGTATGTGGATTATTTGATCACGTTGATGTTACTGGTCAGATTTGTTCACATCATTTACCCCTTCGTTATGTTATATAATTATATGTAGCATGGTCTACTGTACGCAAGAGCATCTCAGACTTCAGTACTTATACTTTATAAATAATAATAAATTAGCCATTAGCTCTTACAAATTTCTTATTTTTTTATTATTATTATTTTATAATTTGAAGCATCTTGATTGCAATTTTTTTTTACCAAAATTTACATTTCATATTTTCTTGACACGCATATAGGGCATACAATTGATTAAGTCCAGTTCCGGATAGAACTTATAAATTTATTTTATAAAATATTTTAACTTCATATTTACTTATAAAATAAGTCATCACCCAAAAGCAAGCCTAAAACACTGTGTTTCAGTCTTCCTATTGGCTAGGCAAGATGTAAAATCTATAGCTAACGAGCAAAGGCTTTGTCAGTTGTCACTATATGCATGGCGTATTGTTGTTATGGAAAGTCTCTCTATTTATCTTGGATCTCTGTTTCATTAGGTTTACCCTCACCAACAATATGAAAGAATGCAAAAAGAACGGGCAGTAGCACCTTACTTTACTTTCCCTCCTCCGATCAGGAAGCCATTTTTATAGGAAGTTGAGTTTTCGAACCTTGTTGGGTGGGTGACTGTGTTAACTCTGAAAAAAGTCATCTTATAATAAAATTTAATCTTCGTTTGACTATTTGTAGTTTTATGTGTACTAGAGTTTTTCAAAAAGAAACGAAAGGAAAGAAATAATTTACAGGTGAAATTTTATTACTTTCAGAATTGTTTCTTTGTTACATTTCCTAACAATTTAACTAGATATCAAACCTAACATCTTAGGAGGATATGTTTCATTTTTCGATTAACTTTCATCTTAAAGATTTGATCTTCTAACTTGCATCTCATGATATGTTGATTTGCAGGTTTCTGGTAATAACTTATTTCCAGATTAATAACCTTATGAACTAATGTTGGAATCAGATGATGCTTGCAGGGATATTGATGAGAAAATTACGAAGTTGTTCTCCTACACAATTAATATCAAGCCACCAGGAGATGAGAGTAGCCTTATGAGCTGGAAATCCCATCTAGAAGAGGATACGAAGACGATCCAGTCTCAGGATAACAAAAATCACATCGCTGAGGTTCTTGCAGCAAATGATCTTGAATGTTATGATCTAGATTCAATCTATCAAGCAGATTCCAAGGTTCTAAATGATCATATTCAAGAAATTATGGTATCGGCATTAACCTTTCATTTGATGAACAATAAAGAACCTGAATACAGAAATGGGAAGTTACTTATATCATCAAAGAGATAGATGTTAACTCTTCTTTTACTTTAACAACCCACTTCTATATTTTCGTCCTCCTATATGCCTAAGTTGACCTTGTATTTGCCCTTCGCCCCCTTTTGCAGTTTTTCGCATGGATTAAGTTTCTTCCAGGAAGGTAAAAATAGCGGGAAAGATAATCTTAAACTGGAGACAAATGAATCTACCAAGGTATCCCTTCTTCATTTAAGTTCTTAAAATATATCTATTAACTTTTGTTTCAATGGTGCAATGGGTTTAGTTATAAAGACAAGGAGTCCAGTCTATTCTGTCAGAACTTTTAATTTGGACTTTTTACAGGTGATTACTGTAATAATGCATAACCTCAACCTAGTTTATGTGTTAGTGACTAAAAATATGAACACCGTGCCAAAAATGTGGCATAGTTCAGAATTTTCATAATGCAACTGAATTTGTTTCTCATTTAAAACCATTATGAAATAGAAGTTTGTCGCTAGTTTCCCAGACTAAGAAATGTACTCTTCGGTTAAACCAGTTATTTCAGCTCCCATGATGAATATGAAAACTTATTTTACGTCACAGCTTTTCGGGGTAGATTACTTCCTACATTCAGATTTTTCTGCCATATCAAAACTTTCACGCCACCACCAACTTTTGTTTAAAATCAAAATTTCTTGAGTAGTAGTATAATAGTTCAGCAAGTTATAAATCACAAATAGTTTGAAGGTGTCTCTTTTAGTTCTTTTTGTCCTACCTAAGGTCTTTATTGCAAACACTAGATGTGAACTTTTCTTGTGAAATTTAGGAAATTTAGACGTATCATGTTCATGTCTATGATGCCTGAAACACGATTCTCAGGTTCTGATGCCCGAGTCTTATGCATAAAGTAGCACCACCATTACTTGGGAAACACGATTCTCACCTCTGTTTTCCCTTTAAATCGTAATGTTAGTGTTGCTAGAGATCTTATTATTTTAAAGTTTTTATCTGATATATATTGGTGCATATTGTAAAGGTTGGTTCCTTCTTGATGGGTTGGTTTGGTGTTGTTTTCAAAGCTCATATATCCTGCGTGTCTGATCAATTAGCTGTCGGATTGTCCACTGGTTACTTGGGAAGTCTAACAACATTCAGCGGTTGGAATCGGAAAATGCTTGAACTCTGTGTTAAAGGGGAATGGGTGTCCACAACACTTTGTTATGTTGTAGGTAAATTAACATTTTATCATGATATTGGAAAAATGAGCCTGCTTACAAAGATCAAGGGCGCCTTCTCGGGCTGAGTTCTAATTTTAAGTAAAATACAGTGCCAATCCTGACTTGTAAAATTGCAGGACTACTGCTTGTTTCCTATTGCATCATTTTGGGGATAGAAACCGCCGAGGATATCAAATGGATTATGAGAAAGTGAAGCACAAGTTCCCAGTCGATTTATCAATGTTGCACTCAATGATGAACTCTTTTTTGGCATCTCAAACCATAGTCTTACAGTAGTTGAAGTAGATGCAATTTCTGTGATATTAGAATGAATTTTCGTATGTATGTATATGATTTTTTGTTAACAGTAATTATATTACTAGCATTATTAATGACAGTATCATTTTTTTAATTATTTTTGTTTTAAATGCTTCTTTTATCTATGGCTTATATCACTTTCCACTCATGAATCTATGAAATAAAAATGATGTCTAAAATGTTAAAACACATCGACTTGTGCAAGTGAAATCGATGTTAAAAGTAAAATTTAATATTAAAATAATTGAAATAAATCGATGTCTTTCACTATAATGCACAACGGTTCCATTGAAGAACGATGTTAAATAAGAACTTTGGCATCGCTAAATCAAGGAAAACCGATGTGATATATAACATATAACATCATATCTTGGAAGAGAACTGATATCTAAGGTCCTCTTTAACAACGCTTCCACAGACCGACCGATGTACTATAGAATTTAAGATATTATTTTTTTTAAGAATCTGATGTCTATTAGTTAAAAGTTCTTCCCTATTATATGTTTATAGTGCTTTTTAACCTCCTAAATACTGTTTTTCACAATCTAGTTTTTACATGTTACTAAAAAAAGGACTAATTATACATCAGTCTGCTCTGAAAATCGATATCTATGTTAATCTTTAACATTGGCTAAAAACCGATGTTAAAGACCCCTACCTTTCTCTACACATGCGAAGACATTGGTTTGAAAAAAAAAGGCATCGGTTTATAACCGATGTCTAAGGGCATTTTTCTAGTAGTGACGGGCCTCATATATGCTTTTCTTGATCGATGGATCTCGGAGACTCATACCTTCCATCTCCATTTTGGCGGGGCCACCGTGACACTTGAGGATGTTTACTACATATTAGGGTTGTACGATATCAGACATCCTTTGTTGCCTATTCCAGGGGATGCAGGGGCATTGTTATTACATGAGCTTCTTGGTGTTTCCCCTGACCCCGAGCAAGATACAAGTGTCATCGAGAAGAGTGAAATTAAGATCAGCCGGTTGGTTTGTCATTTTGGTGATTGTTCATGCCTACACTCAGCTATTGGTCATGGGTACGAGTGTGAGCTACTATACCAAATACGTGCATACTTATTTCTACTTATTGGTTCTACTGTGCCGAATTATACTGGTTATCGCATGCCTCTGAACCTCCTCTCATTTGTGCACCACGTGCCTCAGATCAGTACTTGTAACTGGGTAGTGCATGTTTTGTTTATCTTTACCGGCACCTGTGCTCATCTAGCATTAGATATATGACCGAGCAATGTGGATCCATGACATTATTACAGGTATATATCCCCCCACGTACTTCATACTGTGGGGTGCATTATCCATGTTTCATGCGTATATAAAGTATTTATTTGTCGAATTTATATTTGGTCCAGGTTTGAATATATGATCATTGTACTGCCTTAGCTCCTAGATAGCGAGACGCGTATTTGATGCAACATCCCCGTACTCTTAAGTATGCTAAATTAATTATAACTTTTTCTTTTATGTTCAAAAACATTGCAACCATGTCATTAATAATATACTTGGTTTCAGGTGGATGGTCCCATTGGATGGTACGAGTGTGCATACACATTCTTTACGTGGCATTCATTATAACCTAGATACCATGTCTGAGGATTCTTTCAAATAGAGGCCCTTTGATGATTGCACGGTCGAGGCACGAGACATCCCGTAACTTGAGCTTTCACTTATGAGTGCACCTTGTTCCCTCATTTACTTAACTTGGGTGGAGTGATGCTACACCGATAGGGTCAGTAGGCAGTTTGGATACTTACAGCAGGTCTTTACTGCATCTCTACTTATAGACCATGATTCTTTCCACAGGGGTCAGAGAGGATGGCCTTTGCAGTTTAAAGGGTGCGTGAGATATGGGAGTCACGCCATACTGCCATGATTGGGCCACCATCTTATAGATGTACTCGCAGACCTATGTGCGTAGTTGAGTATCCTCGGTGGTATGACAGAGTCACTAGGCATTTTATGATCAACCCCACGATTTGGAAGGACCGGAAAGGATTCCAGGGGTCCCAGGGGAACCTTCCTGTAGCTGTAAGATTTCTCTTTTTATATTACTACCTTATACATTACGCTGCCTCTTTAATTGTTACAATATGAGTTTATGTAAACACATTCACATGTTGTCAATACAGGTTGAGGGCTTGTTCACTGCCTACCACCAGATTTGGGGTTCCGGTGTGGCAAGAAGATGATGGTTGTGTGCTATTTATGTTAGTAATATTGTTCGGTATTAGTTCTTTCTTAGTTTATCATGAATTTCTAGTACCAATTTTTGGGTAGTCAAAAATCTAAGATTTTTCAATTTGTTTAATTCTTAAAATAAAAAATAATTAAAGTACTGCAAAAGTACTAATACATGGATAAAAGTTTTTATAAAAAAAATTACAACTCCATAAAATTCCGTGAAATGGGCCTGTCAAAAAATGCGCAATCGACTCTTAGGGTGCTTTTTTTGGAGCTACCAAAATGATATATATACAACTTCTAAATTAAAATATAAATTATCAAGTAAAAATAGCTTTATATCACTTCCCAACAAAAAAAAATTAAACCAAAATATATTTTTTAATTTAATATGAGAGTTCAAAACCATGACCTTAGCTATGATTGTATGGCCTTAAAAATCAGTACAAGACAAGCCAAACAAGTGAGAAGGAGGAAACAAATTATATATATATATACCCCCAGAACGCCACTTTTTCTGGGTGTCACCGGAAGAAACCCGGAAGAAGTGGCGTTATGTGTCATATTTGTCTAATTTTGAACATGTATACCATAAAATTGAATAATATGTTCAATTATTCCCTAAAGGGGACAGAGTCGTGTTGAGTATTCAAGATGTATACATGCAGAAAATTTATTGTCCATATTTCTTTAAAACTGGTAGTATTAATTATATTTCCAAGAGTGTTAAGCTAACAAATCAAAACGACATTCATAATGTTGGCAAAAATCAATCAAGTCCGATGAATAGTCAATCAGATACATTGAAATTCATTGATAATTGAATCATATCTAATCGATGATGTTACATGATGCATATATATTGTGTTTATTTTTAGAGATTTAGACTGTATTTCAGAAATATTTTTTGCATAGAAAAGAAAACAAATAACAAAAAAGTTGAGTTAGTTTGTGTTCTTTTCTTTTTGAACCTAAATTCCGGAACACGAAAATAGATGAGGAAAGAAACTTTGTTGGAGACTTAAAAGGGAATTGAAGAGAAAAAAAACATTTGTTATTAAATTTCGCATAACACAAAATGTTATAGCCTCATATTTATAATATAAGGAGAACTAAGCTCCCGTGACAAATGACAACGGGGATGTATAAAACTAAATTTCACATAATGAATATTATAAGAGCAAGTTCAAGAAATGTCTTGTATGTCCTAAATATAAACTTAAGATAATTGACAGAAAAGATTACTCTAATAATATTCTAGATGTGCCTTAAAATGCTAGGATACATCTCAAATGTCCTATTTTTAAGACTATTCTAATGAAGTCATATTACCCTTTCAATAATAAAAAACTATTGTTACATCATTTTCCATCCTTCATCCCTCTTCCATCCTTCATCCCTCTTCCATCCATTATTATATTTCAAATATATTATTATTATTATAATAACATATGACATAGAAATAAGGATCATTATTAAAATTCATATATACAAATAATGTCTTAAGACATGTTTGTTTGGAAGGATTATAGTCCGGGGATTATAATCCTTTCACTATAATCCCCTCTTATTTTTGCAAGAATTATAATCCTTTAAAATAGTCCAATCTCATGTTTGTTTCTAAACATATCCTAAGAATTATAGTTCTTTAAATAGTCTTATCCCTTGTTTGTTAGGCAAAAGATTTATAGATAGGATTCATTATAATTAAAAAAGTAATTTTTAAATTACATTCTTTTAAATTATATATTCGTATCATAATAAATTGGGTTTTGTGTAAAAGAATAAATAAACATATTTTTGCAGATTTTTTTTATAAAAGTTGCATATATTTAAATAAACTAGAACTATTGCATGATCATTAAATATAAACTAAATAAACATAGTTCAATAATGTTGCAATAATAAAAGGTTCCTAAATGACTCCATTAAAATGACTTATACAATGATACTGTGATGTCCAGTGTTATAGCACTAAGTTAAGAAACCCAAAACTAAGCATTCTGGAGTCAGCCTCACACATGACCTGCTAACTTTAAATGCACGAATTCAGCTTGCATTTCTTCTGGGAGGCTTAAAAATAGATCAATATTAGCCAGCTTATCAACTATTTTTGATGTTGCTAACAACTTTTATCTGTTGTCCAAATTGCTAATCATGTTAATAATGTCATACACCTCTCGTCGTGACTTACCCAAGTCATGCTCATATCCAATTCTTTGACTCATGACTCCAAATTGTTCTACAGTTATTTTCAATAGACTCTCAACATTCTCTTACATTTTCTCCATTGATTCCAATAGAGCATCTTGTAACTTTGTTTTTTTCCTCTTTCCTTCATTTGCATGTGAATCACCGGTAGAGTATGAAAGTTCAGCAATTGCACATTGCTCTTTATCCAGATTTTCAATAATATCCTCAAGGGCCTCTGCATGTTCACCGGTAGCTCCGTCCTTACCAAAAAAATTATGCCAATCATCATACCACTCTGCAGGATTTTTACAAAGTTTATCCAATTCTGAATCTCGCTACAAGAAAATAACATTTAGTGTCACAATCACATTTACTTACCTTACAAACTGAATTCAATATTAATTGAATATCATCATGTTCTATACATACATAAAAGACTGTACTTACCTTGTATATTTGAGTCCACACATCTTTGTCATCAATACTCAACATTTTATTAGAGGCATTCCAAGCAATACCACTAATCACCAAAGCACTGTATATGGAACCCCATAATTTTTTCCACGTCTTTATTTTAGACTCTATACGTGGCTTTTCACGCAAATTAGTACCTGGAATGAGTTTGATCATATATTTTTCCAACTCGAGTAGATAACCAGTTTTGTATTGCCCATTATTAAACTTGTAGCCATCCGCAATTATTAGATAATAAGAATTTATCAAAGCCTTTTCTTCTACTAATGTCCAAGTCCTCTTATTCCTTCCTTCTCTGGGATGTTTTCCAGTTAATAATGAGGTTGCCATGAGAACTTTTGCAACAGATAACATGATTCATTACCTTTAGTTATACATTAACAAATAGAGATTAAACAAGTCTTAAAATGGTTTCCGGCATGTGTGCATGTCTCCTTGTGCAAGAAAGGGTATACAAGGTATCAAAACCGACTGTTTGCGCAGACTATTTGCGCAGCCCTGTGAGCAAGATCTCTAAAGACTCCCATGTAATTATCTCTTTACGTAAACTCTTCTTTTAACTCAAAAAAAATCTGTTGCATGTTACCCAATTATGATTCCTGCATCTTACTACTTCACGACTTGTTAATCATATTCGGGCTTGTTAGTCCCTTAACAATATGACAAGAATTACAGAAGGGGGGTTGAATGGAATTCTTGAAACTGTTTCTTAAAATAAAAATGTTCTAACTCGAATATATATAAGTGTGAATTGATTAGCACAATGCGGAATAGTTACTTAAATGAATTAAATCACAAGTAATTAAAAACAAGAGTCTTTAAAAACTTTCTGGTGGATTTGAATGATTCCACCAGAGATATATATTATATATCGAGAGAACCCTGTGTGCAAAATGCTCACAGCTGCTTACAACAATTGAACAACTAAGAGTACGGAGAAATGCTAAGAATTCTGCTTACAAATGTTTCTCTGTTGTGTTGTTTAGTTCGATAGTTCCTTAGTTGCTACTTCTTGGTTTATATATCACCAAGATTACAAAGTAATGAGACAGGATAATAAAATAAAAACTATCTAGTCTATTACAATGCTACTTCATTACTCTATTCCAGCATCTTTGAATATCTTCATAATAGCATGGAAATGGCAATGCTTCTTTGTTCTCAAAAACCCAGTTGAATAGGCTACCACATTCCATTTGCATCCACTCGACGCATGTGACGGTGTTGTCACTGTCAACAGATATTTGAATTCTTTATCCGTCGGGTTCATGATCATCCGTCGGGTTATTGATCATCCGTCGGGTTGTCCAGTTGATCATCCGTCGACTTCATTGTAGTTTATCCGTCGTGTAGCAATCTGGCACTTGACTTCATTTCATATATGCAGAATTACAAGACATCATCTATGTACAATTAATCAACCTATTCTGCATATCTAGTTAAAGTCGACATGACTTGAATACTACTTACAGAATCTATACAATGATGTATGCAGAAATGTGCTACAGACTTATTGTTACATAAGCTACTCACTCGATGGATAATAAGTCATCATCCGTCAGGACTATAATGGGTCATCCGTCGGGACTATAAATCTTATCCGTCGAGTACTACATAATTTCACTAAGTAAAATCTACCAAGGTGTTTTGTTCATGAAATCATCAAGTACACAACATATCCACAACAGGGATGTATAAACTTGTTAATCACTCAAATTGTTAGGATTGTCCATTAGTAAATATATTATGTATACAAGAGAGGGGGTATACAATGAATACTTGTGGCATTGACTAGTACTTTCATGTGCTCTAGTATGCATAACTAACATTAGTTTTGATCATCACTAATTAGAAAAAGAGCGAAAATCGAAATCAAAATCATATTACAAAACCCAAAGCCAATCAATATACTGATCCTAACACAACAAAAAAAATATACTTTTCTTTTCAGAAATTAATTAGAAATCAAAATCATATTACAAAACCCAAAAGCAAAACTAAAGAATCATAGTAATAGAAATAAAGCAAATCAAAACATTGGTATGATTTAAGTAGTATGTAAAGGATAAAGCTGAAAAAATCAAAGTAAATAAAACTATAGTGTTACTTAAGTAGAATTATAAATAAAACAAATAGCAGTACTTGCGGTACAGTTACAGAAGCTGCTAGCCTAAATGTGTAGTTTAATGTGATGTCCCCCTATGTATAGTAAGTATAGACCTAGGTTCTTCTTCTTCTTATTCTCCCTCTCAAAGATATTACTAATAGTTAATTATATAAAATATATGTCAGCCAATTAAAATTGCACCAGGAAATAGGCATGACTGAGTTCTCATCTCTGTATAAACTGTAATTGACCAGTCGACTAATTTGGCCACAGCTTGTCGGCAAGTCGAACGACTAGAACGCTTTTTGGATTCTGCACAACTATAATTTATTTAACTAACTTAATTAGTTAGCTAAGTTTTTGACAGATTCACGGACATATATTGCTAGAAAATAGTAACATACCATTTTTAAAATATTTGGGATCATCCTCAACTGTAACAAAGACACTACCTAATAGAAATAAGAACTATTTAAGGTGCAACTCCTGTTACAACTACTAAGACAATTAACTCGTCTATTAAAATATTAAAATTAATGGCATCTCTTACACTAATAAATTGTAACACGATTTTGCTTTAGTTTAAAAAGAAACAAGAAAACATTTGAAGCTACATACATATAATCTGATTATTTTTTTTCTTCTCTTCTAAAATTCAAGCAACTAGACCGTAATTCACCATGATTCGTGTCAAACATCACAATTTAAAACAGTTATCAACCATTTAACTAATATATGTGTATCGCAAGTGAATGGACTTGCACATAACTAAAAAAATTAATTATTCAAGTCACGGACATTTTCAATCAAATACAAAAATATTAAGAAAACAACAAAGAAGGATTAAAAATGTAACGTCTGAGAAATATTAGTAATTATTTTTATCCATAAATAATTATTATGTGATTTTATGTGAATTTTGGTGAATTATTTGATAATTGATATTAATATTTGGATATTTATTTCTGATAAAAATTTAGATATTTTAATCTTTAATTATCCAGAATAAAATATAGATTGCTTTGGTATTTTCTGGTAATTTTTAGAATGTTATGTGATTTTATAAGGATTTATAGAATCAATAATGATTATTTTACGTGATTATAGAATTTCTTTTTAGAATCAGAAATCATCCCACATCAACCGTTTTTGCGTTTTTACAACCCAAAACTCTTCCGAAAACTCCTACCTAACCTAATCTGATAATTCTAAACACTTTCTGTGGTTTGACTTTTTCAATCCGGGGTACGGTTTGACCTATGCGAGTCCCGGCGTGAAATTTTCGATACGCTAATCATTTTATGGACCAATAAAATTTCGTATTCTCAGAAGGCGAGATATTATTACCTTGTTTTCGTAGGAAGCTCTGTTTTGATAATTATCCAAATCTGGTATTAAAATTGTATCGTCTTTTTAGTTACTTAGCGGCTAAGTAACCTATTTTCGGACCCGATATGTAAATATAATTATTGAATTATTAAACAAATAAAATATGTGATGGTTCTGTCAGTTATGTGTCGCTATATTATTAATTATTTGTGATTTGTTGTATGCGGAGATTAGTTTTGTAATTAATTATCAAGCTGTATGAACTTAATTCATTTTTAAATTGATTTTATTGAATATTTATTCTTATAAATGCTAAAATTGTTTCTAAAATTATTTTTGTTGTTCTATACTTTTATTTATTATTTTTAGGGGTTTATAAAATTTAGAAATCAATATTTTATTAATTATTTAATTTTAAATGATTTTATGTCTTCATTAAATTGTAAAATCATTATTTAATTCCAAAATATTACAAAAATCATGAAAAATTTATTTTATTAACTTTTGAATATTTCGATAATTTTAAGATTATTTTACAATTATTTTGATTGATATTTATTTATGATATTATACTGTTAATAAACTGGAAACGATATAAAACGACTTTGTTAGACAAGTGTTATGAGAATAAGAATCAGTTATTTAGTAATAAAAATACACGCTGCCTCACCACCGCGTTGTTTTCAATCTCTCTGCAATCTCTCAATCTCTCCTTTCTCGATCTTCTCTACCTCTCTCACCTCTCTCCTCCCTCCCTCTATTTATTCTTCTCTTTCCCTTTTCTCTCCGTTTTTTTTCTGCCACCGCGTAATTCCGGCGAGCCGCCCTGTATTCTCCGGCCTGTTCCTGCTTATAATCGGTGTGTGTGTGTGTGTGTGTTTGTGTGTGTGTGTTTGTGTGTGTTGGCGTGTGTGTGTATGGTGTATATCTCTGTGCGTGTGTGCGTTTTGTCCTGGGTTGTTTCTGTGCTTCGATTTATTCTGGTTGCCACCGGATTTTCCGGTGAGGTGACCTATGGTACCGCAGCGCGTAGGCGCGTAATAGTTGTGTTGATTGTTTAATTCGGGTTGTTTCACTCGAACTGAACTTTTAGTTTTTTTTGGAAAATTTTAGTAGTTTAAATTATTTATTTCTCTGCAGGATTTATTGATTAATGTTTAGTGATATAAATAAATTCATTTTATGCGGGAAATTTTAGTTATCGGCGGAATTTATTTGGAAACCCGAATATTATCGGGTACCAATAAATTTTGCCGCCGAGGCTCACGGTGGACAATGATGATTTTTATCTGAGTCCTACGTTTATAAATGAAATAAAATTAGTTGTAAAATAAATTTCGGAACGAAAATGAATAATAATAATTAATAAAGTAAATTCGTATTGGTGGACAGGATTGATGAAGTGGATTGTGAATTGTATTGTATTGCGTTTGTTGTTGTGATTGACGTCGAATTACTCGACGGGTAGGCCGATAAACAAAGGAGACGCTGCCTGATTTTCGGGAAATTGATTCCGAAAATACGGGAGTGTAACCCGAAATTATCGGAGACGTCGAATAACTATATATAATTATATTATATGAACTTAAGTACAATTGAGAAAAAATAATTTATAAATAATCGATTGCCCTGTTTTTCAAAACGAAGAGTATATGTATTTTCCGAAAATAAATACCGAACCAAGTTTCAAAGATGTGGACCATAATTGCTATGTGTATTTCAGTAATACATATAAATATGAATCGGGTTATGAAATCGTATGGGTAGAAATGATAGCGATTTGATGTTAATTTTAAGCGATTATCTGAATTAGGGTATTTCAACCATGTAGGTCCTAGAAGAAAAACCCGAGTATCAACATCGGACTAAGAATGATCTAGTGATTAGACGTCGAGATCAACGAAGTTTCAATCGAAGGGCTTGAGTGTTGGGATCGTATCCAAAATGGGATATTAGTTTGACGATAAAGTCAAACGTTCAAGTTGAACCAAAGTCAACCAGTAATAGCGATTAAAGCTTATTGAGGCAAGTATTCCTGATTTTTCTTTTAAAATACTGCAAATATTTCTTCGTTCCTATTCTAAATTCAGAATAGTTAAATGTTTTACATTTCGCTGCAATTACTCTTATTATGCATGTTCTTTTCATTATTGTTCCTATAATTCGATTGCTCTCTTGAGCAAATACAAATTCTTTCGGGTTATTTGCGAACCCTGAATTGGGATGTTTAAATTCAAAATGATTTGACATCAAAATACTCTATGGGCTGGATAATGATGATGTGTGGGATTAAGTTTTACTTAATCCTAAGGACCGGGTCATGACTGGTGCCTTGAGATGGGCCGTAGAGCCTGGGGACCCGACTAGATCTATACAGGTAGGCATAGATCTGCACTGTATCCTGACTGATCAGCAGGATATAGGTGTGAACTAGTGTCCAGTCTAATTTGTTGTTGATCGCCATTAACTGCATTCTTTGTAGAAAGTTTTATGATTCCCAAAACCGGACAAAACCCTGATTCTGGAGAAGAATTTGGGAATCGCTTGTCACTTTTGGATTTCTAATTAAAGGCTGGTAACAGCCGATGTTATTCGCTCAACTCCCTCAAATAAATAGAATTGTTTAAAATTGTTTAAAGCTTTTGTCCGAAAATTTTCCTTGAATATTGGTGTTTGAAACTCAAAATTATATACTTGCTGGGCATTTTTGGCTCACTCTTGCTTTGTAACTCTTATTTCTTCCGGTAGATAATGATAAAAGTAAATAGCTTTTGGTAGATAGCAGAAGTTAGAGAGATCTCCGCCGCGAGAGGACGAAGATGGTAGAAAAATGAGACAAGAGCATTAACATAAAGGCATTTACACTGGTATGGTAGTTGTTGTGAATTGTAGAAGGTTGGATTCTTGTTTCATACCATAACCTGTAAACGATCCGGATTCAAGGGGTTAATTGAATATTCTTTTATTTTATGTAAAGATTATTTCGTGCCTCCAAATCTTGACCCCGGATTTGGGTTGTTACAAGTTGGCATAAGAGCTACAGGTTATTGGTCACTGAAATAAGAATAGGTGAGGGTAAGATAGGAGTGGTAGGCCGTAAAAGATAGGAAAGACCCTAGGCATACTCATGTTAAGTGAAGTTGAGTGCGAATTAGGGTTAGCAGATCCGATACGGAGTTGGTAAGCCAGGATTGTTGAGGTAAGTGTAAGGCGAATATTGCAATGCTATAGGTATATTAATCCTACAGTAATGAGGAATCGATAGATCGACGGAGACTGGGTATGTTACCCTACTTTTCATACGGTTTTGAGGAAAATGCGATTGATTCTCGTGAGAACTTATGAAAGAGAGGTTAGGTGAGCTTTGGTACGATTTAACTTAGAATTAGGTAGTAGGACGAGCTCCACGCTGGGAGTAATGAGTTGATGAAAGCTGATGAAGAACCAATGTTGCACGTTTCAGAGGCACCACCGTTGCGAGAAGATTCTTATCACTTATCGGGAGTCGCGCAAGGAATGATATTTACCTTATTAGATATAGATAAGACTATCATGAAGGTACGACTCTATATGCAAACAAAACATTGAATTGCGTTAGTGATCGTGAGTATAACGTCCAGGATGACAACGAGAATATCAAAGACGGTGGCAGACGTCAACATTGGATTAGAATTATGAACAAGATGGTATACAACGGTACCTCAAGGTTTCATCAACTAATAAATACGAACAGAATTCAAGGAGAAGTAGAGAATATACCGAAGTGGAAAGACCCTTATATGGGCATTCTTTTAATTAGATATTTCATTAGCGAATCAAGAGAATAGCAAATAACTTATGTAGTAATGACAACCAAATATTTAATTTTCAAAATTTTAAAATGAGATTTCGGAAAAGATTTTCTTAATCAACTTTCAGAAGATTTTTGCATGAAATGAGCTTTACAATTTGGTTATCGAATTACTACTTAAGTTCTTTTTATTATAAATAGGAGACGACCTAAAAGGATAATGGATTTAGACTCAGTATTGTTAGTTCGAAGGACCGAGTAGACACACCAGCAGGGAGAAAGTTTAAAGTTTTCCGTGAAAAATGAAAGTAAACTTTGTTTAATAAAATCAATAATTGAATTAACATGTTAAAATATTATTTACCCAATTCATGAAATTATTACAATTTAATGAGATTCGTGAATCGAACGGGCAGGAATGATTGAAGAAAATGATAGAATTTTCCAAATGATTGGAGAAGAATTGTATTTCTATCGATGAAATTGAGGTGTTGCGTGATCGATGGTTATTCTATGGGGTATAAATGAAATCGGAAGCAACGATTAAAGATTTCGCAAGGACGCGATTATGATTAGATCATTAAAGCAGTTTATGTGGAGGCATTTCCAGAAGACATTCTGAAGTTATAATGTGATCCAGACTGTGAATCTCGTATTCGAATGATCCTGAAGGCATACGTAGGTAAAACATGGAAAGTGATCAACACTGGCATTCTTTCTTCTAATACCATAACATATTTTCTTCTTGGTTCTTGAATATGTATGAGCTTCTTTTGTTGATAAATCATATGAGGCGAAAACGAAAGAAAACTTATTGTATTCCTTCTAAATTGTTTCTCTTCTCAAATTATTGATTCCTGATTGAGACAAACAGTGTGTGATGTGACGCTTTGTCAAAATGATGAAGAGTCTGGTGGGACGCCACCTAATCATGTGTTGCATGCCATAGAGTATGAAAGAATGGCCATCTTGAGGACGAATATAGTTGTCTCATTCTTCACTCATTTTTCTTCCTTCAATTTCCTGATTTACAAATTTTCCCTATCATTTGTGGTTGTTATTCCTCATTCAGTTTTCAATCAAAATCACATTCACAAACTCTCTTCTTGCGTAGCGTCTGTTCTTCGACGATTACAAAAGAAATGGAATAATCCCGTGTGACAGGTAGAATTACGTGTCGAAGGAGGATATGATTGCAAGCCGATAAATGGTGGACATTTGCGAGCAAGGAAGAATGGATACACCGACAACGTGGTCATGATAGAGATATCAAATCAGACAGTTGTTCGTGTTGCGAGGATCTCATCAGTATGGTAGGTTACGCGATGCACTTTAAATCAGAGGATTTCGATGTGAAATGAATGGTTAGTGAACCCTAATAAATAAATTAATTATAAAATAAGAAAGTAAAGCTGTGTACATCAGACAAAGCAAACGAGTGTCGGGATGACAATCGAAAATCAAAGGAATTCTGAACAATGACTCAGACCGGAAATTAATACGTGAAGCATCCCTCGTCGCGGGTAGATATTTGTCGTGAAGATTCAAGATAGAAGGAATCTTAATTGCAATCAAATTTCGAATGTGTTCTTCAAGGAACTGTAAGGTTCTCCAATTTGAGTAAATAAGTTATGATGAATTGGATACCCATAACTAGACCAGTGACGAAAGTTTGATGCGGAACCATAAGTGGAGATGAAGCAATGGTGACTCGACTGTGAAACCTTTTAAGAAATAATGATATAACGATTAAGTTTCCACCAGATTACGACGATAATAATGAAGACCATGCGCGGTTATTAAAAGATAAACCGATTAATGATGGTCAGAAATAAATTAAAAGAATCGCGAAATTAAATTTTAAGTTCATCAATAAAAATTTGTAATATTCTGAAAGAACTGAGAAATGTATGGTTATATTAATCATTGTTGGTGTAAGACCTAATTCCAATTAAAAAGATATATGATATGCCAGTCAGATTCTGATCAAAATGATAAAATGTGAATTGTGGAAAATTGATGATTTTGGTTGATGGAAGTGGGTGGATATGATTGTGGATGATCCGGTTGATTGATGGTGTCGGCTTGAGTCTGACTGGTAGTCAATGGTGTAGGGGAAGTGCTGCCCAAATTTTCAGAAATTTCCCTACATTTATGGATAAAGAAGTATATTGTCATTCTCGTCAGTACTCCAAATGATTGCGATCTAGGTTCTTGAGAAAGTTATTATGGCCAAACCGATTTTATATAATTGGTCTTCGATTCCAGTTAGCTAGCCAACACTTGGTTTAAGTGATCAGTTAAAGGAGTTAATTGATCAACTTTACCAACTAATGGTTAGTTAAATGGAGATCGATTCTAATTAGATTAAGTCAAACTCTGGCATGAATTTCAGTTCCGAAATCAAAGCAATTAGGAATTTGGAAGAAGTGATGGCATTAGAAATAATCGAAAGTTTAGTAGAATTAGCGCGATGTTACTGCAGACTGCTAGTCCCTAACAATACAATAAGAATTACAGAAGGGGGGGTTGAATGTAATTCTGGCTACTTTTTGAGATTAATGAAAAATGGTTCTAACTTAATAATATATAAGTGTTTGATTTGCAAAGTGCGGAATGAATAGTTAGATAAATCAAAACACAAGTAATAAAAACACAACTCTTTAAAAGCTTTCTGGTGGATTTGAATGTATCCACCAGATATATATATATATATATATTTATATATATATATATATCAAGAGAACCCTATGAAGCTTGAATAGCTCACAGCTGCTTACAAATATGAACAACTAAACTTACAGATAAATGGTACAGGATACAGCTTACAATTATTTCCTGAGAATGTATTTGCTTAGTCTTTTTTCTATTCTACTTGCTACTCTTGGTTTATATATCACCAAGATTACATAGTAATAAGACAAGATAAAAAAACAAAACCTATCAAGTCTAATATCATGTTGCTTCACTACTCTATTCCAACATCTTTGAATATCTTTATAATAGCATGGAAATGGTAATGCTTCTTTGTTCTCAAAAACCCAGCTGAATAGGCTGCCACATTCCTTTTGCAAACACTCGACGCATGTGACTGTGTTGTCACTGTCAACAGATGTTTGAATTGATCATCCGTCGGGTACATGATGATAATCCGCCGGGTTGCCTTGTTGATCATCCGTCAGGTAGCTTTGTTGATCATCTGTCGGGTAGCTATTGACACTTAACTTTATTTTATTTATGCAGAATTACAAGACATCATATATTTACAATTAATCAACATATTCTGCATATCTAATTAAAGTCAACATGACTTATATGCTACTACAAAATATATACAAAGGTGTTTGCAGAAATGTGCTACATGACTTATTGTTACACAAGCTACTCACTCGATGGATAATAAATCATCATCCGTCGGGACTATATTGAGTCATCCATCGGGACTATAATCCTTATCCGTCGAGTGCAACATTTTTCACTTAACAAATCTACTAAGGTGTTTTGTTAATGTAATCATCAAGTTCACAATATATTCCCAACAATCTCCCCCAATTTATATCTACTAGAATTGTAGCCATAAATTTAGAGAAACTCGATGATAACAAAACACTCTAAAAATACAGATTTAAAAAGTAGTAGATAAAACTAAAAACTGCTGCATGATTTACTGAAAAATTTACAAGACAAAGTGTACAAAGATTTGCTCACAATCATTTTCAAGGTGCTCCTCTAGTCTGAGCAGATTGATCTATTTCCTTGATTGTCTGGATTTCTTCCCAAGCATCCTGTTATTTTCTTCTATCTTATTTTGGAGCTGTCTATGGAAGTCAAGTTCATCAGATTCTGAAAGATCTAGCATTCCTTGCATTTCCAGAAGAGTCTCATTGCTAGAGATGCTCAACTGGTCCTCTAATCTAAAGAATCTTCTAACTCCCTTATCATCCATGAATTCCATCAGCCAGTAGGGCCTTAGATGCACTCTACTCCCTATGTAAGGAATAGTTAAAGTCTTTGGGAGTGCATCATTGGCTCTAATACTCCTCAGTTCTTCAATCTTCTTTAGAAATAATCTTCTAGCTGTCACATTGAATCCAAAGTTCTTTTTGAAAGAAGAATAAACTTTTATCAATACAGATTGGCTCTCTTGAAGAATCCTGTGAAGTGGCCATGATATCTCTTTTCCTCCCTTGTACTTGAATACTAACCTTTCAGGTAGATTCCTGTAAGCATCAATCCCTCTAACTTCTTCCAGTTCATCTAGATAAAGGTTTAGTTCAGAGAATTCCTTGATGTCACAGATGTACATGATATCTCCCTTGTTGACCTTGGTTTGAGCTTTGGTTAGGGACTTGGATCTGAGAGTTGAGGGCTTCACTTTCTTGACTGCTCTGGTCTTTGTCTTCTTTGGCTTCATGAACTGAGGTAGATTGAGTTCAGGAATTGGTAGACTATCCCAGTCCATTGGCTCATCCTTTGAAATGATAGGTTTACCATGGAAATTTTTGGATGGATCTATCTTTAATTCTTCATGTGCCACAGAGGACATGGATGTTTGAGTTGTTGTAGAAGTAGACTTCTCGGGAAACTGATCTTCCAATCCTTCTTCATCAAAGTTCACTTTTCTCTTGGAGTGAAGTTTGTATCTAAACCTTCTTTTCTGCTGTGATTCTTCTTGCATTTTCAGATCCTTGGATTCAGTGGTTTTAGATGGTTGTTCAGGAATTTGTTGTATGGGTTTCACAGCTTGCAACTTGGCCAAGATAGCAGCTTGCTCCTTCTTTTGTTTGAGCTTTTTAGCATCTAGAGCAGCTTGCTTCTTTTCTTGCTTCAATCTTGCCTTTTCTTACTTTTTTGCTTCAGCAAATTGAGGGTATCCAACCACCACACAAATTTCCTTACCATTTCTGAAAACTTTGGCAATTCTCCTTTTCAATGCTGAATCAGCTGGATCCTTGTAGAATGCAATAGATCTTGACAACAGTTTCTTCTCATCAGGCTTTGGTGTCTCATACACTATGTCCAAAGGATTCTTTAGTGAAGATTTTGGGTAGTTCACCTTTGGCTTCATGATTAGATCTACCTTTGGAGATTTGATGCAGGATGTCTGACCTATTTCCAGATAGTTCATGCTCATATCATTCACAGAAATTTTCCTGACTTGAGAGTGATGAATGGCTGATTTTTCTGGCTTTTTTGCTAGACCAAACTTCTTTTGAATATCCTCATCAATTTTCTCCCAATTTATTGGACTAAACTGCTTCTTCCCAGCTGCCCTCAAAGTGGCTGCTTCTTCATTTATCATATCAATGTTATCTTTGGCTGGTGGCTTTGTGAAATCAATTGCTGGCACAATTGCTTTACTTACTCGAATGTTAAGCACTTTTTACTCCCCCTCACTCCTAGAACTCTCTTTCTCCCCCTTTTTATTATCATCAAGCTAAGTAGAGGAGGAGGTCTGTGCAGCCACCAGTTTCTGAAGCAAGTCTGTTTGTTGTGCTTGGTGTAGATGGATTGTTGTAAGAGAAGCTTCCATAGCAATCATTCTTTTGTCCAAGGAATCCACCTTGGTTGCAAGATCAGAGTTTTTCCTGAGCTGTCTTTTGATGTCTATCATTGTTGTCTCTGAAAGTCTAGCTTCCAACTTGTCAGACATGTCTTTCTTGAGTTGATCAACTTCACTTTTGATGAGGGAGACATTTTGACTTTGTTGGTAGCCTGATATTTGTTGTAGTTAAAGAGATGCAAGATGTGCTTGCAGAAGCTTCTTGGTGCTAGCATTTGTGGATGATTGAAGTGCAGACTGTGTTTGGCTGATAAGTTGGATGAGTGTTATCTTGAAATAGTATTCATCACACTGCTTTGAAAATGCCCAAGATGGCATGCCTGATCTTGAACTAGGGCATACTTCTCCCCCTATGTCCAATGGCTCTTCTTCACTATCTCCACCCTCACTTTCAAAGAATTCTTCTGAACCACCAGTCTCATAATCAACATCACCATCTGTTGAAGGCAAAGATGTGATGGCATTCTTAGCTCTTTGCATGGACTGTATGGTGTGCATCAAGTTTAGCATCCTTTCTGCATTGTCATTGCCCTGTCCAGCTAGAAGTTGATATGCTGGAACAGGATGAGTAAATGTCTCAGCATCTAAGGAGGTGGAATCTATAACAGCTTGAGTTTGCTGAGATAGTCCCTCCCTGTCTACATTCTGGACATTCATTGACTCACTTACAATGACATCCACCCTTATGTCTCCTGTACCTGCATTTTTCTCATTATCTCTCTTTTATTGCATTAAGGTCTCACCTTGGCTCCCCACCCTCACCTTCACCATCTAAGGTGGGAATCCTCACACTCACTTTTGCCAGTCCGGAAGAAATGGACTGCATTGGATCACTTTTTTCCTCTACTTTTTCCTGGGAGCAACCCAGACTCTCACTCATATCACTACCTTCCCTCAATCCTAATAGTGATTGCACAATTACTAAGTTATCTGCACTTGTGACTATAGTTGAACTTTGGAGTTGTGCAGAGACACCCTACGGATGAGAAATATCCATCTGGGTAGTAATTTGACTATCTGACGGATGACTGTTGTTAGGCACATCCGTCGGGATACAATCACTACTCGACGGATGAACAATATCCATCGAGTGAGTAGAAATTAATGAGTTTGGAGTGGAGACTATTGTGGACTCTGTGCAGATTGATGAAAATTTTGGCACAGATGTCTCAACAGTCTCAGAAAGAAATGGCAAGTGAGCCAACAAATCATCTAGAAGATGATGCTCACTTGCATGGATTTTTGGCTTCTTCAACAGAGTTAAAGATGGAGAATATGGTTGTGATGTTTGAATCATGTCAACATCCAAAGATTGTGTGGGAGAATTTGGTGTTTGAGGTGTTTCAATTTGTACAGATTTTGGCAGTGACTCCATATTTGTTGGAGCCACATCAATTTGACTTTGAGATGGTGCAGTGACTGGGTCTTTAGCTCCAGTTTGCACTGTGTGTGTACCGTGTGCATCCCCAAGGGTTTTAGATTTCTTTTTTCTTGTGTAGGTTTATGGTGAACTTGTGTCCCTACCCCTTTTATTCTGTGCTCCTGGTTGAGAGCTTGTTTCAATAGTTACATCCTTTTGGAAGGATAAAACTAGAATTGAGCTTTTATCCTTATTAACAACCACAGTTTGTTGGGAAACTGTGGTGTGGCTTGGTTTGGGTACATTATGCTCACCATCCTTATCCTTAGGGCTTCTTTGAATTTCACCCTGTCCCTCACCTGTCTTTCCCACCTTTACACTCCCCTCTTTGTGTTTAGTGGATTTTACAACTGGCATCTTTTGAGAGACACCAGAGGGGGATTTCTTTGTCTTTGGTTTTGAAACTTTGGTTTTGGTAGCTTGGGTAGACATATGTTTGGTCATTGACACAGATTTCACTGCTACACTAGAAGGCAAAGAAATGGTTGAGGTTGGAAGAGTAGATACAGTTGAAATTACCTCACTTACCTGAGGTGCCTCCATTACTGGAAAGTAGAAGAGTGGCACCTCTTTGTGGTGATCTGCTCTATTAAGATCTGCAATAATTCTTCTTTCTTGAACCCAACAATCTAACTTGTTGGTTGGGTTCTCAAGCACCATATCCTCAGAGAGGTGGTTAGCAAGCATCATTAAAAATCTAACATAATAAACATTCTTACCCCTCTTATTAAGCTCCCCTAACTTAAACCCCAACTCAAACAAGACTAGATCACTAAAATTGAAATATTTATCAGTTACTAGCATATAAAGCATGTTGAGCATGGAGATATTAACAGAATCAAAATTGCTAATTTTACCAGAAAATACTTTAGTAACTACATCACATAGATAACTCCATTCTTTCCTAAGACCCAATCTCCTAGTTTCACTTAACTTAGAGATGGTGAGTGCATAACCCATGGAGTTTAACATGTTAACAATATCAGTGTCTGTGTGTGGAGTAGTGACAGTATTATCAGGAATCTTAAAACATGCTTTAATAATGTTACTATTAACACAGAATTCCTTACCTTTAATAGTGAAAGTGATGGTCTTGTCAGTTGAGTTGTACACCGCAGTCGTCCATATTTCCTCCACAACCTCACAGTAGATAGTGGGAGACTCCAGCATGGCATATTTGAGCTTACAGCCTTGCACAAAATCCATCATTTTGTGGTAGTCGCCAGACTGCTGAATCCACTTGTTCACTAGAGCCGTGAAATTGTTCTTCTCATAGATGAAGCCAGTTTGAGACATGATTTTGACGACCGGTGCCATTGTTAGATAGTAAAAATTGCAGAGAGAGAGGGTAATTGATTTTGAGAAAGAAAGAAGTTTAAGCAGATGAATTGAGAATAATAAAAGAAAAGAAATGAAAATGAATTTTGCTTTTATACTATCTCAAAAATAACTGTCAAAAATAATAAAATAAAATAAAGTGACCAATAAAAATTGCCCAAAATAGCCGTTTAAAAAATAAACTGTAAAAATTCCATCACTTATCTGTCGTGTTATGCTTACAAACTGTAAGTATACTCGATGGATAATGTTCAGAAAATCAACGGCTAGGAATGAGACAATTCGACGGATGAGATTAAATCAGTTATCCGTCGAGTTATAAAAATTCCAGAAAAATAATTGATTTTATTAACAAATTTTATTCCGACGGATGATCAAACTCGATGGATAATGATCATCCGTCGGGATGTAAATTTTGACTTAGCCAAAATTTCATCCAACACTGAAAAATCAATTAAATTTCTGGCCGCATTACAACTTGCAAAATATCTGAAAAGATTCAAGAGTAATTAAGCATACCTAACTCACTTACCAACCTTGAAAAAGTGGATTCATCCAGTGGCTTGGTAAATATATCTGCAAGCTGTTTTTCACTTGGAACATAGTGTAGTTCCACAGTTACATTCATTACATGTTCCCTTATGAAGTGGTACTTGATGTCTATGTGCTTTGTTCTTGAATGTTGTACTAGATTCTTAGTGATGGCAATTGCACTTGTGTTATCACAGAAAATGGGAATTCTTTCCACTTGCAGACCATAGTCTAGCAATTGGTTTTTCATCCATAAAATATGTGCACAGCAACTGCCAGCAGCAATATATTCAGCTTCTGCTGTAGAAGTAGAAACTGAATTTTGCTTTTTACTAACCAGGACACAAGCTTGTTTCCTAGAAATTGACAGGTTCCTGTTGTACTTTTTCTATCAATTCTACAACCTGCATAATCTGCATCTGAATAACCAGTTAGATCAAAACCAGAATCTCTAGGGTACCAAATGCCAAGTTTTGGTGTACCTTTGAGATATCTGAAAATTCTCTTAATAGCAATTAAATGAGATTTTCTAGGATCAGCATGAAATCTAGCACAAAGACATGTAGCAAATATTATATCTGGCCTACTAGCTGTTAAGTATAGAAGTGAGCCAACCATGCCTCTATAACTTGAAATGTCCACAGACTTTTCAGTAGTGTTTAATTCAAGTTTAGTTGTAGTGGCCATGGGAGTTTTTACAGATGTGCAATCCATTAGTTCAAACTTCTTTAAAAGATCATAAATGTATTTAGTTTGACTAATGAATATTCCATCACTAACTTGCTAAACTTACAAACCAAGAAAGTAAGTTAGTTCTCCCATCATGCTCATTTCATACTTACTTTGCATCAATTTGGCAAACTTTTTGCAAAGTTTTTCATCTGTAGAGCCAAAAATAATGTCATCTACATAAATTTGAACAAGTATGCTAGAGCCATTAATATTTTTAAAGAATAAAGTTTTGTCTACAGTACCTCTAGTGAAGTGATTCTCTAAAAGAAACTTTAACAAAGTGTCATACCAGGCTCTAGGTGCTTGCTTCAATCCAGAGAGTGCTTTCAAAAGATAGTATACATGATCAGGTAGATTTAGATCATCAAAACCAGGAGGCTGACTGACATAGACTTCATCCTCCAAATCTCCTTTTAGAAAAGCACTCTTGACATCCATTTGATAGACCTTGAAATTGGCATGGGCTGCATAGGCTAAGATTATTCTGATGGATTCAAGTCTTGCAACAGGAGCAAAAGTTTTTTCAAAATCTATTACTTCTTGTTGACAATAGCCCTTAGCAACCAATCTAGCTTTGTTCTTGACTACTATGCCATTTTCATCCATCTTATTTATGAATACCCATTTTGTGTCTATTGGATTCTTTCCTTTAGGCTTGGGTACCAGCTTCCAAGCATTGTTCCTTTCAAATTGGTTTAGCTCCTCCTCCATAGCTAAAATCCAATCAGGATCCAACAAAGCTTCTTCTACCTTCCTTGGTTCTTCCTTAGATAGGAAACTGCTATATAGACATTCTTCTTGAGTTACTCTCCTTGTTTGAACTCTAGAAGATACATCACCGATGATGAGCTCAAAGGGGTGATCCTTTATCCATTTTCTTTGTTGAGGTAGATTAGCTCTAGATGAATATGCCTCATTATTGTCTTGATGTGTGATTGAGTTTTTATTATTAGAAACTCCCCCTGAGTTTGTGAATCTATGATTTGAGAAAGGGGAAATTTCTGTAAGTAATCTATTCTGACTTTCAGCTTCTTTTGATGACCCGACGGATAGTGAATTTTGAATTCCGATGGATGAAGCTGATTGTCTCCCGATGGATGATGCAGATTGTCTATCGATGGATGAAGCATTTTGTAACTCGATGGATGTTGAGTTATTAGCTTCATTGATTGTAGATATTTATGCACTATCCTTAGTTGTAGTTTCTTGATCACTTTCATCATCACTGTCATCACTAACCATCTCCACATTGTCAAATTTGAGGCTCTCATGGTAATCTCCATCTTGTAGTCCTTCAATCTTTTTATCATCAAACGCAACATGTATTGATTCCATAACAATGTCGGTTCTCAGATTGTAGACTCTGTATGCTTTACCAACATCATATCCAACAAAAATTCCTTCATCTGCTTTAGCATCAAACTTCCCATTTTGATCAGTCTGATTTATCAAGATATAACATTTGCAGCCAAAGACATGAAGAAAATTTAGAGTTGGCTTCTTGTTCTTGAACAATTGGTAGGGAGTCATGTATTTTGCTTGATTAACCAAAGAAATATTCTGAGTGTAGCATGCAGTATTTACAGCTTCAGCCCAGAAGTATATTGGTAACTTTGATTCTTCAAGCATTGTCCTTGCAGCTTCAATAAGTGATCCCATTCTCTTCACAAAATGCTCTCATGACAGAATTTTTGAACGTAGTTCCATTGTCACTCCTGATTCTTCTAACTTTGAAATCGGGATGATTGTTGACTTGCCTTATGAGATTGATGATGATTTCACTAGCCTCATCTTTAGACTTTAGGAAATATGTCCAAGAGAACTTTGAGAAATCATCTACAATTACTAGGCAAAATCTTTTCCTTGAGATGGACAACACATTGACTGGTCCAAACAAATCCATGTGTAGCAGTTGTAAAGGTTCTTCAATTATTGAATCAAGCTTCTTTCTGAATGATGCTTTGATTTGCTTTCCCTTTTGGCAAGAATCACACAGTCCATCCTTAGAAAACTCTACATGAGGAATACATCTAACCAGTTTTTTCTTTACAAGCTCATTCATGGTCTTGAAGTTCAGATGAGATAGTTTCTTATGACATAGCCAACTTTCATCTTGACTTGCTTTACTGAGAAGACAAGTAACAGATTCTGCATTTGATGAGTTGAAGTCAGCTAGGTACACATTTCCTTTTCTCACTCCAGTGAGAACCACTTTGTTGTTCCTCTTGTTTGTCACAATACAGGCTTCTCTATTGAAGGTTACTGAATTGCCTTTATCACAAAGCTGGATGATACTCAACAAATTGTGCTTGAGACCATCCACTAAGGCAACCTCCTCAATGATGACATTTTCTTTTGAAATCAAGCCATATCCCACAGTATAACCCTTGCTGTCATCTCCAAAAGTAATACTTGGGTCAGCTCTTTCCTTGAACTCTGTAAGCAGTGTAGAATCTCCAGTCATGTGTCTTGAACAACCATTATCCAAGTACCACAGATTCTTTCTGTTTCCCTGATTACTTGAAGAACTTATCTCTGTTTCATCAGACTTGGCCATTAGGGCTAGATTGACATAGCTGACATCTTCATCCTCATCCAGACTATCTGTTGCCCAGTCATTTTCTTGTGTAATAAAAGCCCTTTCCTTTTATTTGAGCAACTCAAAATACTTCTGTTTATAATCCACAGGCTCAAACTTCTTTTTTCTGGAATCTGACTTTCTACACTCACTGGCAAAGTGCCCTGCCAAGCCACATTTGAAACACTTAAATTTTGATTTATCCACCATGTTTCTATTTGGCTTAGTTGCTCCAAAGTTCTTCTTGAACTTGAGCTTGGAAAATTTTCTGGAAAGAAATGCTAGATGTTCATCAATATCATCCATATCATCTTGGCTCAAAGAATCTTCATTTTCTGCTACCAGCCCCTTGCCCTTGTTTTCACAGACCTTTGAAGTAGACTCAACAACTTCTATCTTCATCTCCTTTTCTTTCTCTAACTCAGCAACCAGTGCAATGGACACTCCTTTCTTTCTCCCTTTATCCATTCTTTCATCTTGCTCTATTTCAAGCTCATAAGTCTTTAGAATGCCATACAGTCTCTCTAGTATAAACTCCTTGTATTCTTGTGAATTTCTCAAGGAGACTGTCATTGATTTCCATTCTTTTGGAAGGGATCTCAGAAATTTGAGGTTAGAGTCTTTGGTTTGGTAGACTCTTCCATGTAGCTTCAGAGCATTTAGTAGCTTTTGAAATCTACTAAAGATAGCAGTGAGAGTTTCACCTTTTTCATAGTGGAAATGCTCATATGTTGAATTAGTAACTGCATCTTGTTTTCTCTAACTTGTTCAGTGCCATCACAAATTATTTGAATGGTGTCCCAAACCTCCTTGGCTGTCTAGCAATTGATGATGTTGTCAAACATGTCACTATCAACTCCATTGAATAAGATATTCATGGCCTTCTTGTCCTTCCTGACTTGTTCAATATTAGGATCTGACCATTCATGCCTTGGCTTGGGAACTGATGGCTCATTTCCAGTTACAGCTCTCATTGGTACATGAGGACCTCTCTCTATGCAATCCACATGGGCCTCATCTTGAGAAAGTAAATGAAGATGCATCTTTACCTCTCAGTGATGGTAATTATCTTTGTCCAGAAAAGGAATCTTGACTCCAACATCCTTCTTGTTCATCTTGTTGTTTGTTGTGATCTTTAAACTCTTTGTGCTTCAAGAGCTTGCTCTAATACCAATTGTTAGTCCCTAACAATACAACAAGAATTACAGAAGGGGGGGTTGAATGTAATTCTGGCTACTTTTTGAGATTAATGAAAAATGGTTCTAACTTAATAATATATAAGTGTTTGATTTGCAAAGTGTGGAATGAATAGTTAGATAAATCAAAACACAAGTAATAAAAACACAAGTCTTTAAAAACTTTCTAGTGGATTTGAATGTATCTACTATATATATATATCAAGAGAACTCTGTGAAGCTTGAATAGCTCACAGCTGCTTACAAATATGAACAACTAAACTTACAGAGAAATGCTACATGATACAGCTTACAATTGTTTCTCTGAGAATGTATTTGCTTAGTCTTTTTTTGTTCTACTTGCTACTCTTGGTTTATATATCACCAAGATTACATAGTAATAAGACAAGATAATAAAACAAAACCTATCAAGTCTAATACCATGCTGCTTCACTATTCTATTCCAGCATCTTTGAATATTTTCATAATAGCATGGAAATGGTAATGCTTCTTTGTTCTCAAAAACCCAGCTGAATAGGCTGCCACATTCCTTTTGCAAACACTCGACGCATGTGATTGTGTTGTCACTGTCAACAGATGTTTGAATTGATCATCCGTCGGGTACATGATTATCATTCGTCGGGTTGCCTTGTTGATCATCCGTCAGGTAGCTTTGTTGATCATCTGTCGGGTAGCTATTTGACACTTAACTTCATTTCATTTATGCAGAATTACAAGACATCTTATATTTACAATTAATCAACCTATTCTGCATATCTAATTAAAGTCAACATGACTTATATGTGTTGGGCATAATTCTAACTACACAGCAACAATGGGCAGTTATATATATATATACATAATAACAAGAACAAGGCAAATAACCAAATAACCAACTAACGAAACAAAACACGAAGGCAATAACAAACTATAAAGACTGTAATTGACAAAGAAAGTAAAGAAAACTTATCTCTTATCGCTTTCCAAATTCTGATAAGAAGAAGAACACTACAGCTGAGTCACCAAACCCTGCAAGAGGACTTGACTATTCTTGAAGAGATTATTGCCCCCCACTTAAGCTGTGATGGAATGCAGCAATATCGCTTCAAGGATAAAACATCAACAGATCAATCTGGCCACAGAACCAACAATGATCAACGGTGACACGCACCTCAGTTTGACCAAAAAACCTTAGCAACTCATATATGTTTGCGAGGTAGGCATCGAGACTCGTGTTATTTTTTTATCTCAAGTGTACCTCTCAATATATAGGCATCTCAAGTTACTCTTCTTCTATTTTACTCGATGTGGTACACCAAGTAACAAAACAGAAAAAGTAAACAAAATGGGTTTTCCTTATTATTTATATTATATCCTGATTAATTAATATTAATATTATAAAATATATTCAGAGTATGATTAAAATAATCCTTACTCGATATATTTTATATTAATAATTAAATAATCAATATAAATAATTAAACTTGTAATAGAAAAGAAAAATATAAGAGTTTCCACTAGCACTAGCCGCACAAACATTTCACTTATGCTAGTAGTTGTAAACAACACTAACACAAGATGCTATATAAACTCAATATCTTTCTTTTACAATATCAATGTGGGACAAAATCCCCATAACCCATTTCAAACAAGCAACTTTGTCGTAATATATTCATGGATTCCACTAAGAAATGTCTTAGATCCAAATATGAAAGTTTAAGTCCTCATGTCAAGGAACAACCTCCAAGTGTTAGCTTCCAGAAATCATATCAAGAACATATATAAAATATGCCTCAAACTTTCCATTTTCTAACAATATGCTACTACAGAATCTATACAAAGGTGTTTGCAGAAATGTGCTACATGACTTATTTTTACATAAGCTACTCACTCGATGGATGTCAAATCATCATCCGTCGGGACTATATTGAGTCATCCGTCGAGACTATAACTGATCATCCGTCGAGTGATACATTTTTCACTAAGTTGAATCTACTAAGGTGTTTTGTTAATGTAATCATCAAGTTCACAACATATTCCCAACACAGACATGTGCGAGGTTTTATCTAGATGGATAGGCCTTTGCGATAAATAAAAAGAGTGTTTTCAAGAACTGAAAGTGTAAAACAAAACGAAGAAAAAAATTGATCATCTGTAATAGGTTTCCAGGAAGGACTTGGATGTATACCCATATCGAGTGACGGTTTAATGTAAGCTACTATAAATTAGTAGAGAGAACATTTGCAAGAACTGAAGATCCAAGATAGAGCAAAGAAATGTTACCATCTGTAATAATACTCCATGAAGGACGTGAATGTACATTAATGTCGAACTACGATTTAATGGAAGATGCTGTGAAATATTGGGAAACTCGCAAATTCAAGCATCTAATGTAAGACGGGGACTGATGAAGTCTGTATGTGAACTCAGGGAAAAGAGATGTTGGTCAATGAGGAGAAGTCAAATACGCGATCAGTGATGAGTTAAGCAAGGCTAAGAAAATAGCTACCGATGAAATTCGATAATTCGGTTAGTAAGAATTTAAATATTATAAATAAAAGCCTTCATTCCAGTGTGAACTCCAGAAATGACCTATCTAATAATAAAACGATTAATATTACTAAGAAAAAGAAATTCGTTATGTTTAAAAGAGATAATGAATAATGAGAATGGAGAAATAATGAAGAAAAGAAGTGGAATCAAAAGGATAATAAAGAAATTTTATAAAATAATCCAGGATATATGCAAGTTGGGAACGTCAGTTGTGCCAGAACTGTTAGGAGAATGAGGTGAAACGCCGATAATTGGAGATAGGAATTCATTCCAAAAATGCGTGTAAACAAGAAAGATTAAACAAAGGTATTAATGGCGAACTGTTAGAGAAGAACGTTACAATGAATCTCATGTTGGAATTCTTTAAAATTAAGGTGAAGTCCCGGAGGTTCGAACGAATGATTTACCAAGGTTACCTCGGGGAATGAGGTAAGAATTTCTCGTCGGTTACTGCACAGGGTCAAGCTGGTGTCAAAAGCCCTGTATCGTATAACTCAATAGGGATGAAATAATGAGTGAAGGAAAACTTCAGAAATGTGGAATGAAAGAATAATGAAATAAAGAGTGTTTTGCATTGTGCACAAAAGTGATCATGGGAAAAAGAAGAATGGAGGTATGAAGTTACGCATCGATTATCAGAAATTGTAAGTCTGAAGATCAAATGAACACAATGTACCATGAGTATTTGGATAGTGTAATTGTATTTATTGATAACATTCTCGCTAATTCAAGGACTAAGGAAGACCAAGTTGAACGCCTGAAGATATGCACGTGAAGGGTTGAAAAGTAACAATCGCATTCTCAGCTTCAAAGGTGGGAATTCTGGTTGTAATTGATTATGAACTCCAGTTATGTGGTTAACTACCAAACAGGAAAGGTCCATCTAAGGACAAATATCTTGAGTAGAAAAGAAAGAGTGAATATCATTAGGATTATCGGGGAATGAGTAAAGGAATTTGAAAAGTTAGAAATTGAAGAACAGGTTTTGGTCCGGCTTCTGGATTATACTGATACTTTGTTGTTAGATATCAAAGGTGGTATTAATATAGATGATTGATGTTGATTTCAGTATGGAATATTGTGAGCATCAAAGTTCATATTGATATCTAATTTGATATGACAACAAAATGAGTATTATTACCAGGAATTCGGGTTTTGAACAAAGTTATCATTCATCCCATTCCAAATTAATATATTTCTTTCAGATAGTAAAAGATTCTAACGGTGAATACCCTTGGTAGTAATTGAAAAGAAATTGGAATATACTGTTAAGTGGTAAGTTAAATGCAATTGTTGAAATTTTCCCTTTAAGTTTAAGCTTTTGAATAGATGTAGGACATTTTGAAGCATAAAATGCCATGAACTCAGTATATCGGACGCAGATGAATGAAAAGTACAAGGGATCGATTAAAGATTCTCGGATATGATTAGAAAATGATCATAGGCCAGACTAACCGAACAGAAGGAGGCATGAAAAGTAATGTAGAACAGTTAGTGAAAATAGAAAGTTCAACAACACGAACTTTTAGAATTGAAAGAAAAGAAGATTAGTGTAAAAGTAAGTTAGTCCTTTGAGACAATGAGATAGATAGAACGATTGTGAATGAGTTGGCCTTGTTGTCACCGGTATAAAATGAAGGTTTGAGTCAAGTTGCATGGACAACTGGTAGAATTGACAGCGATAGGAAACCATTGAGTAATGGTTAAACTGAAGAGTTCTGAGAAATTTTTACCTTGTTTTCATATAAAGTGTTTTATAGGAAGCTCTGTTTTGATAATTATCCAAATCTGATATTAAAATCGTATCGTCTTTTTAGTTACTTAGCGGCTAAGTAACCTATTTTCGGACCCGATATGTAAATATAATTATTGAATTATTAAACAAATAAAATATGTGATGGTTCTGTCAGCTATGTGTCGCTGTAGTATTAATTATTTGTGATTTGTTGGATGCGGAGATTAATTTTGTAATTAATTATTGAGCTGTATGAACTTAATTTATTTTTAAAGTGATTTTATTTAATATTTATTCTTATAAATGCTAAAATTGTTTCTAAAATTATTTTTGTTGTTCTATAATTTTATTTATTATTTTTAGGGATTTATAAAATTTAGAAATCAATATTTTATTAATTATTAAATTTTAAATAATTTTCTGACTTCATTAAATTGTAAAATCATTATTTATTTCCAAAATATTACAAAAATCATGAAAATTTTATTTTATTAACTTTTGAATATTTCGAGAATTTTAAGATTATTTTATAATTATTTTGA
The DNA here is from genome assembly GCF_009905375.1 of Apium graveolens. Taxonomy (NCBI): domain Eukaryota; kingdom Viridiplantae; phylum Streptophyta; class Magnoliopsida; order Apiales; family Apiaceae; genus Apium; species Apium graveolens. The sequence goes on from NC_133654.1 coordinate 244,776,965, forward strand.
TTGATATTTATTTACGATATTATACTGTTAATAAACTGGAAACGATATAAAACGACTTTGTTGGACACGTGTTATGAGAATAAGAATCAGTTATTTAGTAAAAAAAACACGCCGCCTCACCACCTCTTTGTTTTCAATCTCTCTACAATCTCTCAATCTCTCCTTTCTCGATCTTCTCTACCTCTCTCCCCCTTCCCTCTCTTTATTCTTCTCTTTCCCTTTTCTCTCCGTTTTTTTTCTTCTTCTGCTCCTCCTGTGTTTCTGCCACCGTGTAATTCCGGCGAGCCGCCCTATATTCTCCGTCTTGTTCTTGCTTACAATCGGTGTGTGTGTGTGTGTTTGTGTGTTGGTGTGTGTGTGTTTGTGTGTGTTGGCTTGTGTGTGTATGGTGTATATCTCTGTGCGTGTGTGCGTTTTGTCCTGGGTTGTTTATGTGCTTCGATTTATTCTGGTTGCCACCGGATTTTCCGGTGAGGTGACCTCTGGTACCGCAGCGCGTAGGCGCGTCATCGTTGTGTTGATTGTTTAATTCGCGTTGTTTCACTCGAATTGAACTTTTAGTTTTTTTGGAAAATTTTTAGTAATTTAAATTATTTATTTCTCTGCAGGATTTATTGATTAATGTTTAGTGATATAAATAAATTCATTTTCTGCGGGAAATTTTAGTAATCGGCGGAATTTATTTGGAAACCTGAATATTATCGGGCACCAATAAATTTTGTCGTCGTCGGCGATGAGCCTCGGCGAGCCGACGGTGGACAATGATGATTTTTATCTGAGTCCTACGTTTATAAATGAAATAAAATTAGTTGTAAAATAAATTTCGGAACGAAAATGAATAATAATAATTAATAAAGTAAATTCGTATTGGTGGACGGGATTGATGAAATGGATTGTGAATTGTATTGTATTGTGTTTGTTGTTGTGATTGACGTCGAATTGCTCGACGGGTATGCCAATAAACAAAGGAGACGCTGCCCGATTTTCGGGAAATTGATTCCGAAAATACGGGATTGTAACCTGAAATTATCGGAGATGTCGAATAACCATATATAATTATATTATATGAAGTTAAGTACGATTGAGACACAATAATTTATAAATAATCGATTGCCCTGTTTTTCAAAACGAAGAGTATACGTATTTTCTGAAAATAAATACCGAACCAAGTTTCAAAGATGTGGACCATAATTGCTATGTGTATTTTAGTAATACATATAAATACGAATCGGGTTATGAAATCGTATGGGTAGAAATGATAGCGATTTGATGTTAAGTTTAAGCGATTATCTGAATTAGGGTATTTCAACCCTGTAGGTCCTAGACGAAAAACCCGAGTATCAACATCGGACTAGGAATGATCTAGTGATTAGACGTCGAGATCAACGAAGTTCCAATCAAAGGGCCTGAGTGTTGGGATCGTATCCAAAATGGGATATTAGTTTGACGATAAAGCCGAACGTTCAAGTCGAACCAAAGTCAGTAATAGCGATTAAAGCCTATTGAGGCAAGTATTCCTGATTTTTCTTTTAAAATAATGCACATATTTCTTCGTTCCTATTCTAAGTTCAGAATAGTTAAATGTTTTACATTTCGCTGCAATTACTCTTATTATGCATGTTCTTTTCATTATTGTTCCTATAATTTGATTGCTCTCTTGAGCAAATACCCATTCTTTCGGGTTATTTGTGAACCCTGAATTGGGATGTTTTAAATTCAAAATGATTTGACATCAAAATACTCCATGGGCTGGATAATGACGATGTGTGGGATTAAGTTTTATATAATCCTAAGGACCGGAACATGACCGGTGCCTTGAGATGGACCGTAGTGCCTGGGGACCCGACTGGATCTATACAGGTAGGCATAGATCTGCACTGTATCTTGACTGATCAACAGGATATAGGTGTGAACTAATGTCCAGTCTAATTTGTTGTTGATTGCCATTAACGGCATTCTTTCTCGAAAGTTTTATGATTCCAAAAACCGGACAAAACCCTGATTCCAGAGAAGAATTTGGGAATCGCTTGTCACTTTTGGATTTCTAATTAAAGGCTGGTAACAGCCGATGTATTCGCTCAACTCCCTCAAATAAATAGAATTGTTTAAAATTGTTTAAAGCTTTTGTCCGGAAATTTTCCTTTAATATTAATATTTGAAACTCAAAATTATATACTTGCTGGGCTTTTTTGGCTCACTCTTTCTTTGTAACTCTTATTTATTCCATAAGCAGATAATGATAAAAGTAAATAGTTTTTGGTAGATAGCAGAAGTTAGAGAGATCTCCGCTGCGAGAGGACGAAGATGGTAGAAAAATGAGACAAGAGCATTAGCATAAAGGCATTTACACTGGTATGGTAGTTGTTGTGAATTGTAGAAGGTTAGATTCTTGTTTCATACCATAACCTGTAAACGATCCGGATTTAAGGGGTTAATTAAATATTCTTTTATTTTATGTAAAGATTGTTTCGTGACACCAAATCTTGACCCCGAATTTGGGTTGTTAAAAAAAACCAACAAACTTTAATATAAAATGATCAACTGATCAAACTAAAATGCTAGTGCCAGGATATTAATATAATCATATCACAATACAAGGTTCAGAAAGCTCAAATTTAATGTTATTACAATCAATTACTACTTTCAGCTTTGCCAAGGAGCGAGACCTTTCTTTGCCCTCCATTCAATATACATTTTTACGCCCATTTGATGTCTCTTTTCTGTCCATTGACTAGATGGCTCACATGTGTCAATAATGTTAGAATCCCAGTTGATTGCTGATTGCTGATTGATTGATTGGCTTGAACATCATAAACGGCATCATAAGGATCACCACCCATTTCCTTTATAATCAGATTGTGCAAAAGGACACATGCAGTGATAATGCGACACTGAATTTGTAAGGATAGAAGGAAAGGCTCCTAAAAATGGACCAGCGTAATTTCAGAACTCCAAAAGCTCTTTCAATTATATTACACGCAATAGAATATTTCATGTTGAAGTATTCTTCTGGACAAGTTGGACACCTCCCCTTTTTCCATATTGCTAATTGGTACCTATGTATCCTATGCAGAGCCAAAAATCCATCACTATTTGTATATTCAGCGTCACAAAGATAATAATATCCTATATATATTTAAGTTTATTTAATGATGTGAAAAATTCAAATTTATAATGACTAAAATAACTGAGTTTTATTTTTACCGACAGGAACTCGTAAACCATTCTTACGAGTTATTACATCTCAAAGTACTCTGCCATCGGCAGCCATCGACATGAGAGCCTTCCCAACTAGGTAATTCATAGGTAAACATCATATTCGGTGTATATACTCCTAAAACATTGGTAGAAATTTCACCCTTGCTATTCCTATACTTCGTATGTTCGTGCGGAGGAACTCTAAATAATTAACACACTATATTTTATACTCCATTTACAAGGAAATACACTGTTGATCTTGCTTTAAGCGCTACTATTTGAAGAAGGAGAACTAAGATGCTATAACAAATGATAACTTGAATCTATAAAATGAGTACTTAGAAATTTTGATAAAATATCAAATTCCAACAACAAAATCGAGTATAATTGATTTCTGAAGTCTACCTCCTGCATTGTCAGTGGCGGAGGGAGATTAGGTCCAGGCCCTCCGTGGAATTGGGCCAAATTTTTTTTGAGTATGCAAGCCAAGCCCATCACTTATAAGCCCATTCTCACAACACAAGCAAACTTTTACTTTTACTTTCACTTAAGTTTGCAACAGACTCACGCGTAGAAAATTAAAAAAAAACAAAACCTAGCTTTGAGAAAAGAGACTGATGGGCAGTGAGTGAGTAACGGAGTGAGATAAACACATGTACGCAACGAGAAACCATTGATACAGGCACACACCTCTTCTCCTTCAATCCTTCAGGTTTCAACCTTCTTCCAGTTCCAGAGATCCATTCAAACTTTTAGGTAATTTTAAATTAGCATATATTTTGTGAATTTGTAATTAGATTTTAGAAAGTTATTTATTTTTGATTTAAATTATTGTGATTTGGGAATTGTGATGTTTAATTAAAAAATTATTTACTTTTGATTCATATTAGCAAATAATAGCAAATTGCAGTCAGTTGGTTAATTGGGTGTTATTAATATTTGTGACAGCCATGAAGAGATATTATCAGTCTATGTTACAAAATGAAATTCCTTCAGTTCAATCCAAAAATGTGAGTGAACCTAGTGTTCATAATCGCCAACAAAATTGTGAGGAATTGAATGTTGATGAGTTGCCGATTGATCCCAAAAAGAGAAAAAATATTTCTAACTTACATGTTAATGATAGAGAAAAGGTCAGAAGGTTTTATTTGTAGAAGGGACATTGCCAACCGAATATATTTTCCCTTGGAGAATGTTTGGGACTGAAAAGCGAAGACTTGTTTTAAATTGATACAAAGAACATCCTAGTTGGCTAGAGTACAGTGCCTTTGAGGATTCAGTGTATTGTCTATGTTGTTATCTTTTCAAACCCGAGCGTGGAGGCCATAGTGGTGGTGATGTATTTGTTATACAGGGGTTTATTAATTGGAAAGAGGCGTTGAAAAAATTCAGAGGACATGGTGGGAATGATCCAAATAGTATTCACAAAAAGTGCGTTAAAGCTTGTCAAGATTTGATGCATCAAAATCAGCATATAGAACTTGCACTATCAAATCAGAGTGCTCAAAGTTGACTTGATTACCGCACTCGTTTAGTTGCAATAGTTGACGTTGTTCGGTTATGTTTAAGTCAAGCATTGGCATTTCGGGGACATGATGAGTCCGAGAAGTCTAACAGGAAGGGTAATTTCTTCACATTTGTACAATTCCTTGCTGATCATAATGAAGAAATCAAAATGGTAGTTTTAGATAAAGCTCCTGATAATAACAAGCTAACTTCTCCTGATATTCAGAAGGATATGGTAAAAGCAATGGTTGTTGAGACTACTAATATTATTCTTAGTGAACTTGGAGATGACTTATTTTCTATTCTAGTGGATGAATCACGTGATATTTCTATTAAGGAACAAATGGTGATTCTCTTGTATTTATTAATAAGAATGGATGCATGGTGAAATGTTTTCTTGGAGTTGTTCATGTTGGTGATACTACTTCTTTGTCTATTAAATTCGGTGTTGAGGAGCTACTGTAGAAGTATCAACTGAGTATAGCTAGGATACGTGGACAAGGATACGATGGTTTGAAGAGTTTGATTTTGAAAGACAATCCTTGTGCATTTTATGTACATTGCTTTGCTCACCAGTTACAGCTAGCACTTGTTGGTACAGTGAAAAAACATCAGAAAATATCAATATTTTTTACGCAACTCAATACCATTACAAGTGTTGTTGTTGGAGCATGTAAACGCCAACACTTGTTGCGTGATAAACAAACTAGTGAAGTGGTTGAAGGTATTTGTAGTGGTCAGATTTCTACTAGAAAAGGACTGAATCAAGAATCAACTTTGAAGCGTGCTGGGGATACACGATGGGGTTCGTATTATACTACATTATTGAGCTTGATAAGATTATTCAACCCAGCTATAAATGTATTTGAGCATATTGTTGAGCACACAGATGATCATGATCTTCGAGGTAATGTTGAACTAATGTTGTCAACCATGAATAAATTTGACTTCATTTTTCTCTTACATCTTATGAAAAATATTATAGGAATTAGTGATGGATTGTCACGTGCTTTACAAAAAAAAAGATCAAGACATTGTTAATGCAATAAATCTATTTAATGTCACGAAAAACATGTTAAAATCTATGAGAAAAGATGGATGTGAATCTTTTTTACAAGAGGTTACTTTGTTTTGTGAGAGTCATAATGTTGTTGTTGTTGATATGAGCTCAAGTTTTATTGATCGTAGACGAGTTTTACGCAAGTCCGGGGTGTTAACAAATCTACACCACTACCGCAATGACATGTTCACAGATATTTTGGAAATACAAGTTCAAGAGTTAAATGACCGATTTGATGAAATTGGTAGTGAATTACTTCTCGGTATGTCATGTCTTGATCCTCAAAACTCATTTTATGCATTTGACAAGGAGAGATTGGTAAATTTTGTAAAATTGTATCCATCTGAATTCTCACCGGTTCATATTATGGAACTTGAATGGGCACTTCCTACCTACTTTCAAGATGTCACACATGATGAAAGATTTGTGGATCTTGATGGAATTTCGGAACTTGGTAGAAAAATGGTTGAGACGAGAAAATATTTGATTCATCCTTTGGTTTATTTATCAAATTGGTTATGTTTTTGCCGGTTGCAACAGCTGGAGTAGAAAGAGCATTTTCTGCTATGAATATTGTCATGACTAGGCTTCTTAATAGGATTGGGGATGAATGGTTAAATGATCTCTTGGTAGCATATATTGAGCGAGACATTTTCTTATGCGTGAAAACTGAAGATGTACTTCAAAGATTCCAGAATATGAAATCTCGCAGGGGAGCACTGAAAACAGGTAATTGTAATAAATTATGTTCTTTATGATATTTTTTCGCACTTTTCTACTTATAGTTGGGAAAAAACAATTATAGTTTATTTTGGCCCTCCCTCATTTTTTTCCCGGCTCCGCCACTGTGCATTGTATACAGTTTCATGCACTCTAGAAGTATGGAATAAATGATTAAATGGAATTGAAATTTAAATATGAGTTACAATAGATCATATTCTCTTGGTAGTCAAAATTATTTTAAGCATTGTGACAACTGTCTAACGAGTACAACTTAAATTTTATAAATTTTCTTTGTGGCGGCAGAAAATCTACATAAAAGTACGGTTACAAAAATTGGTCAATTTTCAAAAATCGTTAATAAATTATTAAAAAAATAATCGAAAACAATTGTCTAATTTAAACAATTTTTGATTAAATAGCCCAATAAATTATCAAAATTATAGGACTGCAGATCCGCAAATCAAATTGACAACAAAGAAGAATTATAGATAGTCTCCACCGTTAAGGTAAAATGACAAGTTGATGTGGAATTGAAAGGGAAAATCTCCCTTAATTTCATTATAAAGTTGAAGGTTTTAACAAATAAAGTGAAATCAAGGTGGAGCACTTGTTTAATTAATGAGCACAAAGTATATCGAATCCAAGGGATTTTAAATTACGTAGTTGTTTTACTTCAAACATTGGTTCATAAAGCAAATATTAATGGCAAAGGATACCTCTTGCCATGATGTGACATTACTCATTTAAAAATTAACACATATATTTTACCCGAAAATGAAAATAGTGAAAATTAAAAATATAAAAGATGATATGTCAAGAAGATATTATACAACAAATAACTTGTGCATTGTTAGATCAAAATCAATTCTCAAAATTTGTGGATATTATCCACTAAGTAAATTCTCACAAACCTTGAATATTGTGACCATCTGTTTCATTATTAATGTTGTAAAAGTCAATTATTATTTATTGTATAAGATCTTCCTAACAAACTATTACGAGGACCAGACCCTTTAAAAAAAACTACTAAAAACATATGGGATTGAAGGAAACAATTGTGGTGGAGAATTATAAAGTTAACCGACAGCTTCTTCGCTCATTTCAAAGACAAATCGCTTTTTTTTTTAATTTCTTTTATTTCCTAGCATTGTTTATTCATGTAATTCGTTTGTGTAACCTCTTTTTCCATTCTAAGTCCATTTCCAACTGTATAATCCAAAAATCCAAATTTGAATTACCAACTGATATAAATATTTATTCAAATTTCTGATAAATTCTAACAGTATGATCCAAATATTCGATCCAAATTACTTTTTACATATAATAATATATAAATATCATATTAAGCAATTTTATCTTAAATTTATTATTTAATCATTATTAACAATTTATATAACATTTCATAAATTAATTTAAAAAAATAATACACATAAAAATATTAAAATTATGCACTTAATTCATGAAAAACACATTTATTGCAATATTTAACATACAAAATATCATTGATACACAGTAATTTTCCGAATTATTATATTTTTCCCACAAATCCTCAATTAATGCATCTCTTAGTACAATGTACTTCTATTTAAATTTTAATGAAATTATGTTTTCTCATTATTTTAAGTTTTATTTTAAAAATAAATTTTGTCAACTATTAATTATATTATGTTATTAGTTATATAATTAAAAAAGCAAAACTCAATTTAAAATCTCATAAATTACAAATAACAAAATTATTATTTTATATTAAATCAAATATTGGATCAGTGAATTGATCACTACTTGTTCACTGAACGTTGAAATGGAATTTGGGATAATTTGTACCAAATTTGGATCTGCCCAAAGTACTTCACAAGTTACATAAATTTGTGATTCATTTATAATATTCCAACACAAAACTGAATACACATGGTATTTAATAATCCACCCTAATTAACTAAAAACAACTGAATACACATGGTATCCAACAATCCACACCTATCAATTAAAAAAGACTAACAAAATTTATTACATGACCTCGAGCACTTAAATTCTAAATAATATTTTTTCTCTGTATTCTTTTATATGTCGTTTGATTTTTTTTACACAATTCTAAGTGCTTTAAAATAATTTTTTTAAATTTTTTTCTAAATTAAAATTTTAGTTATATATTTTTATTCACAAAAACAAAAAATTAAAAATTATTATTTTAACTATTCGGTCAAAGCACCTAAAAATTGGGTGCATATAATAAAAAATATAGGGAGTACTCCATGAAGGTTACGTACATATTAGGCCTTAAATCTTAATCATTCTATTCTGGTTATCAAAAAGTCTAACAAAAACGGTGATATAATTGGATCACGTCTTAATTAAATAATTGCCGTCATGTGAACCCCAATGCTTTCGTGGAGGAATCATTGAGTTGATTATTTACAACAAGTTATTATGAATGAATTCATTAGCGAAAGGGAAGTGTGTACCAATCATCATCTTATGACTAATTAATAATTATATAGTTCGTGTGGCAACATTACATGTATGTGTCTAATTAATAATGTTAATATAAATTGATTATAACATTAGTTGTTAAGATGTGTACATTTACAATAATTTGTTAGTAGGATGGTGAGTTGCCTCATGTATAGTCGTTATCCAAGTATCAAATTGATTAACCTGCTTCCTACTTAAATACTAACTCTTAAAGTGTCATGCATCTAGAATTTGATTAGTGTTTATCTAGTAGGGGTACGTCTTACAAACCCTTAATTAGTTAATTAATCTTAATGCTATCTTAGTCTCTATTCCCTAGTTGTTTAAAATAATTTTGAAAAAAACATTTCTCTAAAACTTTGATTGGTTCCTTAATATTCATTTTCTTTTATTACAGGGAAATCGCAGCCGCAACCATTCGGATACGTACCGGGTAAATCTTACCCACTCACTAAATAGTCTGCAAACCCATATTTATTAAACAACTATTTCGAAAATAGAGTACTATGTAATTAAAATTGGCTCTTAAAACGGTTTTTAAATACCTATATGTAATATTAACAGTTGATAATTTTTTTAATAATAAAGCGTAATTTCGTGTTTATATATATGTGTGTATGTATATATGAACACAAATTAAAACACATAAATATCGTGTTTTAATCTATTTTTTGTCACGTTGTTCGAATTATTATTTTTGGAAAAATTCTCTATTATTTTGACATGCAAGAATGTTTTCAGATATGATTATTCAAAGGGCCAACATGTCGATGTTATAACTAAAACTAATTGAATTACTTTAAACATAGCTTAATCGTCTTGTGGCAATGTATAATGTACTTAATATTAATTATTTATCTTGTGGCTTATAATCTTTGCAATTAATCTAACTCAAAGATTAATCTAACTCAAGAATGATATATGATCCTGTGCGACAGTTGTCACTAGTTTCTTATACTGGAGCTCAAATTTTAATGAGGAACTTAATAAAAATATTAACGGGTTTTCTAATGTGTGCTCAAGTGCACACAATAAGCAGTAACTTCGATGAGTTTTGTACATTTTGATTGGTCCTCTAATCATAAATATTGATTGATGGACCCCCTGCATTTACAACAACTCCACCAATAAAAATGCACCAAACTCATGGGAGTTAGTGATTACTGTGTGGTCTTAGACACACATTAGAAAGATCGAAATATTAATACCCATAAAGTGTTTTTGCTAATCAGATGACACGTGAACATTAGGTCCTCGTAATTAGAATGCACAAAAAACCCATCTGGCCGAATTTTATCCGGGCTTAAAAAAACCCTATTTTTTGAAAACGAATCAGGTCGGACTTTTTGAAAAATCGGGTCGGCCGAACCAGGCTTCCTGAGAAATATATGACCCGTTTTAGGCCTGCTGGCCGTGCCGAATCGGGGTTTATCCGGGCTTTTTATTAATATATTAAAAAAAATTTAATATTTTATAACTCGAATTATGAGTAGTTTAAATACCGGAGAAAATAATATCTTCATATATCAAATAAAGTATTTTAGACACCGAAATGAATAAATACTTTTAAATATAATATATAAATAATCATATATAGCTTAATTGATTCTAATATAATAATAAAATATTTTAAAAATCATAAAATTATTGTATATTTTCATATTTTATATAAAAAATCGGTTTTTCAATCGGATTTTTCAAAAAGCCTGGGTTTTTATCCGGGCCGAACCGGGTTTTTATCCGATCTTTTTTAGATCCGGGTTTTTCGGGTTTCGGACTGGGCCGGATTTTCAAGAAAAAAAGGCTTATTTAAGGCCTGCGAGCCGGGCCAAACCGGGCTGAGTTTTTTTCCGGACCGGGCTTTTCGGATTTTTTTCGAATCGGATCAGATTTCGGGTTTCTGATTTTTTGAACATCTCTACTCATACTTGTAACATATTTGACATTGCAGGGTCTTGTTGATATTCAGTGAATAAAAATGTCAATTCAAATCTTGTTAAAAAAACTGACATCTGAGTGTGTTTAATTTAAAAAAAATATCAAATATAATGAATTTAAATTTTAGAAAGAATATAATGAAAATAATCATGTGCAGACTTACTGTTAAAAGTTATTTTTTATTTAAATAACTAGGCTTGTCTTATTTATAATCAAGTATATGTTCTCAAAAATTTCGGCTCGACAACTCTAACATCACAAATTATATTCTATATGTAATTGGAGTAAAAGAGTTTTGATGGCTTGATTCGTGGAGGTTTAAGGTGTAATTTGATAATTAGGCAAAATAGTAATTTGAGAGTTAAGTTTACAAAAAATGAACAAACCTATATATATAATTAGAGGAAAGGAGTTTTGGGTAGTCGAGACTCCAGACTTAAGTTATTATTTGATAATTAGGTCAAAATAATTATTTGAGAGCTAAGCTTTAAAATAAAACAGATTAACTAATAATTAGAAACATACATTAAATATTCAAAATAGTCAATTTCTGGTATACAAAACATAAAATAAATTTAAAAATAATAAGTCAAAATCAAAATAACAAACAAAGAGCTGATGTCAAACTCAAAAGCTAATATTTTATGAAGAAGAATTATTATTAAATTATGAAAAACAATTTTCAAAGAAAAAGTAAGATATTAAAATTTACAAATAATTTGAATACAATTAACACATAAAAAAATCTAAAATAAGTGCACAGACAAACAAATACCAATTTTTATTAATATATATCAAAATAGTAAAGACAAGTTAACAAACATTCACACACGTGACAAAATGAATTCTTTCCGTAGAAATTCTTTTAAGCATTTCTAATATCTTCATAAGAAGCAATTATGGCTATGCTCATCCTTCCCGATTTAATTTTCTCCTCAATTATCACATTTTATATTCCCCCATCGTTATTCATTTAACTTCTTTTTATTATTCAATTCAAGCTCACATCTTTCCACTTTAATATTCACATCCATTACAGTTTATATACGTCTGTACTATAGATTTTATCTACGAATGTGACTCATACATGACAGTCATAAATTTCATCTTATTTTTTCATGTGTTTTATTAGACTAACTTTTTGTCTTTATCTTTCATATTTATTTCTCATCATACAACGTGTGAATTTTACGAGGATTGGAATAGTTTTATTATAAATAAAGGTAACCCACATGTACTATGAATTTTATTATTCTTACTATCATACCAACTAATTGTTGCATTTATAATGTAATTTATTCATGTCTAATATCGATAATTATTATACTTCTACCAAAAAATAAAGAAGAGAAATTCCTTCGTATCCGTCTTCCCTTAAATCCGCCATATTATGTTTCGACACTTGTTATTAGTTTTTTTACTAATTAATTATACAAGCATTTACTATTGGTTTGGACCGGTAGACTCTCGTAAGATAAAAAGAGCTCAATCACTTCAACAATTATTTGCTACATTTTATTGATTATTAAAATAAATTATACATTTTATATAAATATAATTTTTACACAGAAAACTACAAAAGGGTGAATTTTTGAAAACAGGATATGGACTGGTAATAAATTTGTATGTATGTATAAGTAAAGTTTTTTTGCTGGAATAAATAATTGAATTTGAACCCTCTTAAATTTGGAAAAGAAATGAGAACTTTTCCGGTCACAAGGCCCACAACCATTCAAATGAGACCTAACATTCACATGAGAACAAGAATAGCACCGTTTTAAATTATGGGCTCCATAATTTAGTGTTACGCGAACTTTATTATTGATCCAATGTTATGGATTAAGTAACTAATAGACAACGGCCCAATTTCTTTCCGGCCCATGTAGATTTTTACTGCTTCAGCGCTGCTATATTTTTAGCAGCCGTTTTTTGTTTCTTAAAAAATATATTTTATGACTTAAAATTAAAACTTTAAAAGTGTTTGTAATTGATATGAATATCATAATTCATAAATTATTTAGTTTTTTCATAAATTTTCGTATACGTTACTTAAAATTGAGAATGTATTTGGTAAAATATAATTTATAAGTTATATTTTTGAAAAAAACAAAATTAAAATGTAAATTATAAATTACATGAATTAATATTTTTAATACTTGAATATGAAATAAAAAAAGAGAAAATTTAGAAATAAGGATAATGGCCTTAGAATAAAATTATATAATATTTTATCTCGACGATAATAAATTATACTATTGATCCGAGTTAAAATTATTAATTAATATTTTTAATACATGAACATAAAATATAACATATATATTTTAATTTAGAAAAAAATAAAAACAATTATTTTAGCTATACATTCAAAGTATATCGATTTGTGCACAGAAAAACATATGAGTAAACGCCCTGTATTATGTTCCAGAGGGAGTAATGGACAAATCTAATCGCGCCTGAAATAGCACCGTCAAATCAATAATTGAGATATGGATCTACTTATATCTGTATCCGAATCCGCGATTCTCGGATTCGAATACGGATAATATCCGCTTTATTTCGTATACGAATAATATCCGTTTTTCCTTGGAAACGAATGCGAATATTTCAGACGGATTTCAGATTTTTTAATTGTTTTTTATGCCCCTACCAAATTGACGATAATTTTAGAATATTTTTTACGATTAAACATAATTGATATATTTATATATGTATAAATATATTTATTTAGTGCATTTATACACACTATAAACTAAAATAATAAAGTTTTAAATTAAATATAATTATATGTTTATATAATTTAATTATCATATATTTAGTTTCTTATTCGAATATCCCGGATACGGATACGGATGCGTATAAGATTCACTTTATTTCGAATATGAATAATATCCGTTTTTTCTCAAATACAAATACAAAATTTTCAGATGAATATTGGATTTTTCGAAAATTTCTTGAATTACATAACTACATCTAAATTAGAAGAATGGTATCGTTAACTTTGTCTTCATGCCAATTAGATCATTTCCATACTTTGTTAAGTGGTCTAGATTATGTTGGAATAGGTTTTAACCCATTTAAGTTGAAATCTAAAGAGGCATTGGGCCTGTTTGGGGTTTTTTTTTAATATAATTTATAATTTAAAGTTGAAAAATGTTATATAAGTGATATAAATTTCGTAATTTATAAGTTTTTTACGTGTTTGGATAATTTTACATATAAATTACGTATAAGTTGATAATGTGTTTAGTAAATAATAACTTATAAGTTATAACTTTTTTTAAAACAAAATTAAAATATAAATTACAAATGTCATTAATAATTTTTGAAGACATTATTTTATATATACCAATTTTATTGTTATATAAAGGGTTTTAGGGGCGTACACAGGATTCTAAACCTACTGAGGCTGTTTGGGTAAAAAAAATCGCGAAGTTTATATAAAGGCAAGTGAACTAACTAGCATAAACATGTAAATTCAAAATCACGAATTTTAATCATGCTAATAACTTCAAAAATAAGTAATAACGTACAGTGAAAAATAAAATAAGATTTACTCACATCATTTGAGTTGTACTCGACGATTCTTTTGAGCGTAAAATTCATCTATCACTTCATCTGGATCAATATCTTCAGCATACTCCCTCTCAATGTTGATAAGCATGGAGTCTCTCAAATATTCTTCCTCCATTTTATTTCGAAGATCGGTCTTTACTAATTTCATAACTGAAAAAACTCTTTCTGTAATTGCTGTAGAAATCGGGAGTGTTAACACAAGACAAATCAATCTATAAATCAAACTGTATTGTTCTTCCTTCCCTGTATCAACTAGTCGCAGACATAACTCATAAATAGTAGACAAATCCTAAAACTTAGCATGCTTAACCACATCAATTTTGTAATGATCAAGTTGGAGTTTAAGATGAAGCATCTCTTGTTGTCCAAAATCAGCGGGATAAAAACTAGTAGGAAGTGTACAAATGTGCTCAATATCAAACAACCTGAAATTATTCTTCGGTTCCAAAGATGAGCTTAATCTCAAAAGATGAACTGCAATATCATTGAACCTATAATGTAACTCCTCCAACTGAAAATCAATTGCAGAATTAAATACACCATCACGGTAATGATGCTCAACTGATATATCATCTCTTTATCTCACATAACGGATACCATCCATATAACGAGCATTCATATCTGGCACATCAATTTTATACTTTGCACACACCGACATGACATAATCCAAAAAAATATCAAAACCCTCATCTCTCAAAGATTGTAGCAATTCTATTGTTGTTGCAACTGAATCCATGGCATTCAAGATATCAATAGATTTACTTTGTAAGGATCGACAAAGCAAATCTGTAATGCCCTTTATCTTATACATCAAATGTAGTACAAATAAAAAGTCAAATGATTTCAGTGCTTTTAAAGAACCTTTAGCTTCTTCATGCATAAAGTTAGAGGAAGTAGTGCAATTATTAATATTTTTCAACACAACAATGATTGAACCAGACTTATCCATCAAGCTACAAACACAGTTAAAGTGAGAACTCCACCTTGTAGTTCCAGATCGTTGTAAATTTCCAATATGATTAAGTCCTCTACCTGTCTCACGTTCGCCACTAGCCACTGAAATTTCAACCTCTATGCCATGTGCAGCCTGTAACTCACGTAGTCGTTTAGAAGAACCAGTAACAATATTCACAATATTAGACAACATATAAAAGAATTCCCGGTAGAATCTTGTTTCTCAGCAGCACCAACCAATGCTAATTGTAAACGATGAGCAAAACAATGTACATAATAAGCATATGGACAATCTTTCAAAAATAGAACTTGTAAACCATTAAATGCACCTCGCATATTACTAGCACAATCATATCCCTGACCTCTCATGTTATGAATGCTCAAGTTATTTCGTGTGAGGACATAAGATATTTCTTTCTTGAGAGTTGATGATATTGTATCAGCTACATTAACAATATCAAAAAAAACACTCACATATAAAACCATGAACATCAACAAACCGAAGCACAATAGTCATTTGCTCTTTATGTGATGCATCTATTGCTTCATCAACTAAAATGCAATACTTAGAATCTCCTAACTCGTCACGAATTTTATTTCTTACTTTAGTAGCCAGGATATGCAAAATATGTGTCTGTACTTTTGGAGATGTATACATGGCATTTTCTGGCGCTTTTTCCAAAACAATATTTGAAATATCAAGACTTGGTCTACCAAAAACTTTAATCATCTCAAAAAGATTACCTCTGTTACGAGAAGTTGATGATTCGTCATGACCACGTAATGCACATGCTTGCAAACTCAAGTATCGAACAACCTCTATGGTAGCTCTCAAACGCAGTCTATTCTTCTTTATCTCTTCCAAAGATTGGCGATTTATGACATTGTCAAAATGTCTTGTAACATTGGTCAGCCCCTCAAGAGATTTTACTGCTTTTTTATGTGGTGAATTATCCCCTCCAATATGAACAAAGAAAGGATATCTCTCGTCATCATTAACTTTTTTCCAATTCTTAAATCCATCAATAGTAAATGCATATTGTGAAGATGAGTCCTTTTCAAATAGAAAACACGAAAAATAAAATGTTGCATATTTCGAAATTGAATACTCCAGCCAACGCCATGAATTAAACCAAGATACTTGAAATCGACAACGTTGATTTCCAAACTCTGTAGATGGATATTGATTTTTTTTTAATTTTGGTTGACATGCTCCTAGCCTAATGTATTCACGCTTAATATGATCACGAATATTAGGTGGATACATCCAAATTGGGCGACGGAGACCTGAATCGCGTTCAAGTGATGCAAGATCAATTGGACTAGTTGTAACTGTAGGAGGAGCACTATGAGTAATTGTAGCTGCCGAAGGAGCACCAGGAGGATCATGAATAGAAATAGGTGCAACACTATGAGTCGTTGTAGCACCATGATTAGCTGAAGGAGTAATGTTAGCACTAGGAGTAGCATTAGAAGTAGCATTGACATTGGGAGTAGTTGCATGACTAACATCAGAAGAAGAAAAATAAGATAATAATGTCTTCCTTTTACGACCTTGACTCCTGCAACCAAAATATAAATTTTAAATAAGATAAAATCAACGTTCTTAATTTTAAGGAACACTTAGAGATCACAAATATTTGTTTACTTTGTTATCAAATACATTAGTATAGATTTTAAAGAACATGTGAAAATTTAAAATATATTTCCGACCTAACACTCACTTCAAATAGTAACATTGCATCAACATTATTTAATATATACATTGATATTAAAGATACACATATTTAATCTAGTTGTATATCGATACTCACAATTAATTATTTATATTAAATTTATACTTTATACAATTATGATATAAACAATAACCAAAATTGAAAAAGATGAATAAATTAACTAATTTAATTGAACAAATAAAAAATTAAATAACTTACATTATTAAGTAATAGAAGCTGGATGAGATGAATGATTTGATCTAAGAATCCAGCGTGAACAGGGCGACTTAACACAATAGGGTTCCCTACTTTTTTTCCTTATGCTTGGTTACACACAAAACTTAAGGGAATTGGGCTTCCATTTTTTTAATCCCTTGACCCATTATATTATCAAAGTTGCTATCTAATATGGGTTGGAGGTTTTTATTAAAAGGGTCTTTCTAAAATTTCACCTGGGTTGGACTTGTAGTAGGCTTTAATCATAATATATATCAATTGGGTTGTAAAAATTTGACCTGGGCTGGAGCACACCCCATCCCATACTCAGGTCCGCCACTGAAGGGTTTGATAGTCCGAAATACGCATTCACATAATTTAGGCAAGCACAATTTTTTTTAATGTGAATGTACGAGTGTATTGTTGTGATTACATAATTTTTTTTAAAAAAATACAAATCTTCCATTAAAATAATACGAAGGAATGCCCAAAATACACAAATTTTCACCTTCAACTGCCAAAAATGCCCAGATGCGCGCGAATCGTCCAAAATATCAACGGAATACGCATTAAAATGTTGCGTATTCAACCTTTAAAATTTTAACAAAGACATGCGTATTCACTTTTGCTTTTACAAAGAATACTCATGGTCAACATGAGTATGCATAAAAAACAAAATGTGAATATGCATGTTGAATATGCGTATCATTTGTTAAATTTTTAAAAACTGAATCCGCATACACCACATACGTATTTAGTGGATATTAGATAAGCATAATTTTGCAAGATCATGAGCTAAAAAAACACGTTATAATATCAGTTACTAATAAGAAATATACATGTGTGCATGGGAATTATAGGATACAACTTAAATATGTTAACCTAATTCAACATTAAATGAGAAAATAGCATATTCATTAATACTTAAATCACTTCTTAGAATGGAAAAATGGAGAAAATACATCCCCTCCAACATCATGCTTATGCCCATAGAAGAAAAAAATAAGATTATTTTATTAATTACCAAAATGTAAATAGTAGAAAGTTGTTTTTATATTATTTAAGATTTAAGGGGAATGTAGTGGATCTCAAAGAGCCACATTATATTTCCCTTAGATAACTGATAACCTAATACATGATGACCAAAAATACACAAATAGATAATTAGACAAATTTGTTTTTCTCAATTCAGTAGTATAAAATTTATTATTTCAAAAATTTATTTGATATCATAACCCGGTATTTGTTAACATTTTTTGTTAAAAACTTTAGGGAATTATATTCTGGAAGTAGTAATATTAGGAATGCACTTCATCACTCCCAGTGTTGGAAAAAACGCAAATCGGACCTAAGGGGTGATGTCACCTTTTAGCGCTTAAGCGCTAAAGCGGACGCTTAAGCGGTTCTAAAAGCGGGTCATTAATCGGATTATAAATAAATAAATATATGTATATTTATTAAAAATACTGGATATTTTTTTGAATAAAGATATAACATCCACATATTATAATAAACCAATAAAATGATCTTTCACAAAGTCATAATTAACTAAAAAAATACAAATAACATTTTAAAATATCAAATTATACCTCTTTAAAAAATAATATTTTTCTTTTTCTAATTATTTTTAATCCCCATTTAATTTGGTCAAAAACCGCTTAAAAGGTCAAAATCCGCTTAATTCCGCTTAATGTCGCTTAAACCCGCTTAAACTTTACTAAACACTTAACTATCCGATTTTGCACTAATTCAAGCGCTTTTACCCCCGATTCTGCTTAAGCGTCCGCTTAATGCGCTTTTCACAACACTATCACTCCCAGACTGTCTTTGATCTCAAAATAATAAAGTCATGAAGAAATTGTCAATATTCTTTCCATCCTCAAAACAAAAGGTCTTTCAAGCAGAAAAAACAACAAACAAACACACACAAACAAAAAAGAAATAGATCAACAAACACAAAATAAACACAAACACAAAAGTCAAAATAGAAGAGAAGAGTTACACAATAATAATCACTCATTTACTCCGCAAATGTATTTTTATGGTAATTTTACTACATTTTCCAACCTAAACTGACACACCTCAGACCCCACATAGATACAGTCTTACAGTTATTATTACCGACATTAATAAATGTACAATCCATTACTTAAACTAACATGGTCTCATAGATACAGTCTCATTTTCACCCTTTTCTTTTTTCTTACATTCCACACCTCTCTCTTCAGACATTTATTCCTCCTTAAGTCTTCCTACTTCTATATTTTCTACTCATTTATTACTGCTCAGGCTCTCCTCTTTAGTACTACATTTTCTTATTATATGTACACACAATGTATCTATATCATTGAAGATCACCTCCTTTATTTTTTCTAGCAAGATTTGATGGTGGGTTTGACCCTTTATTATTTTTAAGGTAAAGATGAGTGTTTTTTACTTATGTTTGCTAGATTTTATTAATCATGATTTATTTTTACAATGTACTTGCTTTTATTAGTGTTGTGATTCAAGATTTTTATGTGCTTTGAGATCAACAAAACTTAAGTTCTGTTTCACGTAGATCCAGCAAAGTCAGTTTAATGTACTTTCAAGAATGCTAGTACTACTTTGTTTCTTTATTGTTGTTTTTTGAGTGTAAAGTTATGATTCTAGTACTGTTTTGTTACTTGGATTTTTGCCCATTTTGTTTTTTTGCCATTAAGATTTGTTCTTGATATGTAAATGAATGTGAAGATTACAAAACTTTCTTCTATTGTTTGGTAGTTAAACATACATTGGAATATCAGTCTTCTCAATTGTAAAATCCCCATGTTGAGAGGTTTGGACTTGTTTCTTCAGCATTGAGGCTTTTGTTGCGTAATTAGATAAATGTCAAAAGGCACATACTGTTTAAATGCTATCACTTTTTTTTTTTTTTTTTTTATGTTTGGAGTTGTAAAATTTGAAATCTAGCTAGTACTTGTCAATGAATGTGTTCTTGAGTTTGACATTTTGTATGCATTGCAGTAGATGTCTAGTGAATGCTGAATTCTTTGGATATCATACAGGTTTCCGCTACTAATTAATTGCATGAATTTCTTGATTAAAGATATCAGGGATAGACACTATTTGGATTTTGGTGAATTTTGAGAAAGCTAATTTGAATGGTATAGGAGTCTTTGGAAACTGTTTGTGATACACTTGTTGAAGAAACCAACAAGATGATGGTAAACAAGTCAATTCTTTTTACCTATCTGTACCTGCTAATCTACATTGTGCTCTCATCTGGAGTTATATTGTACAACAAGGTAATGCACTTTATTTTTATAACTTGTTTTTGGCTCAATATATTACTATTTGATCACTTCTGCTCTGGATTCGAAATTTTGTAAACCTTTAAAGAGAAATCTGTGTTTTAAACGATACAATAAGCATGCCAGGAAACGAGGAAAGAGTCTGATTAGTAGTAGTTAATAGTTATAGGTAGAATCTGGACTTCTTTTATGGAAAATACTCGATGTGATTGTGAATGAAGCATGTTATACCTCTTTCAAGCTTAATTCAAGGAAACATATTGTAGATACTAAAAGCCTCTCCTTTTTTACTCTTCTTTGGTGGGTGTTGACCTTTTTCTTTACTACTATTATTATTATTCTGTGACCATATTTTTCTGTATATGCAATGCTCTACGGAAAAACAGAAAGAAAATTAATTAATAGTTAAACTTTTAACATGGATAATAGCTTATTTCGCTACCCTGATATCAATTGGTGGGTAGTGACCTTTTTCTGTTGCAAGCCTGATTGTCATTAATAACTCTGATATAAAAGCTAATGTGATCGACATGGTAACTGGAATCGTAGTGTACCTTTTTTGCTTTTTTATTATGAAGATCAATAAGCGACCTTTACTATCTGATGAAATCTTCTTGCAGCTAATTTTCTTCCCTAAGTACCTTAATTATATTATCTGATATAAAATTGTCTTTCCTAACTATGGTATAAAAGCTACATGATCACCGCCCAAAACCGGAAATTAAGTGTACCTTCTTCGCATTTGTATCATGGAGAAATGGAGATCAATCACCAACCTTTTATTACTGACAAATTTTTGTTGCAGTGGGTTCTCTCTCCCAAGTACTTCAATTTTCCATTTCCAATAACACTTACCATGATTCATATGGGATTTTCTGGAGCTGTAGCATTCTTTCTCATTCGTGTTTTTAAGGTATTACTTTTTTGTGGTATCAAAAGATTCAGTTCCTGAAATCTGCATGTTTCTTTTGCCTTGAATATCAAGAGGATATTGTTCTCAGATTTGTGTTGTTTCCTTGTGATCTGTAATTTAGTGCGAGTCTAAGTTATCCTCTTGACATTTTGACAGGTTGTGTCACCTGTAAAAATGACATTTGAAATGTAAGACATACTTTTATTGTTCGAAAAAACCTATAGTAGTATTTTTTTCAACTCTCTTTTAATGTTAGCAGGTAAGATATTTATTCTTTTTGCATGGTTTTTGATTGATGACTCAGATACGCGACATGTGTGGTTCCAATAAGTGCCTTCTTTGCATCAAGTCTTTGGTAAGCACTCAAGCAGTTGTATAGATCCTATCATCAATTCATCATAATATTAACATTACGAATTTTAGCAAGAGAGAATTGTAAAACAACAAAAGAAGTTGAAGGTGACCGGATGTTACAGCAGTCTGAAAATAATCTGTCCTGGATCCTTTATATTACCAAATGGCAGGAAATTGCGAGATTTAATAATAAAAAACTTTCTTATTCGGTCTCACAATCAATAACATTTACTTGCACTTGTTCTCTTGCGACAGGTTTGGTAACACTGCTTTTTTGCATATATCCGTGGCCTTCATTCAGATGCTCAAAGCCTTGAGTATGACACACTTAATTTCATGTAAATTTACTTAAACAAACAAGTGTGATGGATAGTTTTTAATTTTAAATTCTGGGTTTTACAGTGCCAGTAGCGACACTTTTTGTGGCTGTTTTGTGTGGCACTGATAAGTTAAGATGGGACGTATTCTTAAACATGATGCTGGTCAGTGCTGGAGTTGTCATCTCCTCATACGGGGAAATCCATTTTAATGTGATTGGTACGACTTACCAGGTTACAGGGATCTTTGCAGAAGCTCTGAGGCTAGTTCTAACACAAGTCCTTCTGCAAAAGAAGGGTTTAACTCTAAATCCCATTACAAGTTTATACTACATAGCTCCATGCAGGCAAGTTTTGTTCTTTTTAAAAAATCTCTATGTATTATTAAGTGATTATTGTTATAAACAGTGGAAATGTTATGCTAAATACTGATCCTTCAAAGCTGCTCATATGATCAATTTTTATTATGACACTACCATGTTCTCATAATACTGTTTGTAGTATGCCTGAAAGGACTGTTACACAATCATTGACTTGCATATTAATGATTTGCAGTTTTGCGTTTTTGTTTATACCATGGTACTTCTTGGAGCAGCCAGGGATGGAAGTTCCACAGATTCAGTTTAACTATTGGATCTTTTTATCCAATGCAATGTGTGCTTTGGCGTTAAATTTTTCAATATTCCTAGTGATCGGTAGAACTGGAGCAGTGACCTTCCGAGTTGCTGGTGTTCTGAAGGACTGGATACTAATCGGCCTTTCAACCATAATATTTCCAGAGTCCACTATAAGTGGACTGAACATCACTGGATATGCAATAGGTACTTTGTCTATTAATTGAAAACGCCAAAAATAATTTCGTTAACATTGTAGAACGCCTTGAGCTTAAACTCTTATCTCTTGCTTTTTGCAGCACTATGTGGCGTAGTCATGTACAACTATATTAAAATTAAGGAATCTCATACATCTCAACTTTCTCTCGAAGATATTCAGGAAAGAAATACAAAGGTTAGTCGATGAATTAGATGATATCTTAGGGCTGCTTATTATTGTTCATTTCTCTTTGTTTGGAAATTTAAGTATCTGCTTGATGTATGTTGAGACCAATTGCTTAGTAACATCTGTGTTTTTTGTTCCAGGAGTGGAAGTTGGAGAAAAAGTTGTATGATATATATACAGCAGATAACAGCAATATGGATACCGGAAGAACTAGCAGAGGACTTAACTCTGTTTCCGATCAAAATGTCGATCTAGAGTCACCTCTAATTTCGTCATCAAGATTGTCTCATATTGGACGCACGCAGCTAAGCAGCCGAGATGCCTCACTATAATGGCAAATAGATTGACTAACATCAGACTATATTTTGCTTGCTAATATGAGGCACTGGAGTGTAATGTTATACAGGTTGCAGAATGCTAGAGGCTAGAGCGTCATTGTCTCTCCATGAGCCATGCACAAAAACTTGTTGGACAAATCATGCCTATTTAATTACTTGTGTAGTTCAAAGGCTGCAACAGCAGCTTCATCAGATATGTAACCTTCCCAACATAGATACATAGCGATGTCTTGACATTTTTCCCTCCAGCCACAAGTACACATGACTATTACAGTATTACTTGGCCACAGATTTGCTGCATTCTTTTCCTGATGTTTGAACTATACAACTATGACTCAACATATATACAAAATTATTGATAGGCTAGAACTACCCCTTGTGATCTATTAACATATGAAAATAATCAAATATTGCGAAAATGGGAGGAAGGAATTCAAGGCAAATCTGGAACTGATCCAAAAATTTAACGAGATAAGGCAAATGGACAACTGAGAACCAAGCAAATACTTTTCAAGTGTAAGCCACGATTTATGATTGCACTTCATTTTGAACAAAATATTGCAGGGGATGTATGAATGACATTCAGCAATAGTGTTGTTTTTCTAGCAATACATTCTTTGGAATAATTTACAAAGTGAATCTTGGCTTCCAGTTCAGTGCAAAAAAAAGTATAGAAACATACCTAAAAAATGGTTTATATAAAAAAATTCACACAGGATATTCACATCTCATCTCGGGTAACGTTGAAAATAATCCCAGACGGTGCCACATCAGTTGCTCCCATCTCTACTCTTCTTGCAATGTCAGAAAACCATGTGCCGGTAGAAGAGCATCCTCTGTGTCACAAATGATTTATACTAGATAGTTTCCGCTCTTCAAATACAAAAGTCTCCGCGCTGTAGGAGCTGGGGGAGCCAATCCTGGGATGTCCCTGATGTCTTTGTTGTTGGGATTTACAATCTGTGTTAGAAGAGAAGGCAAATTTCATTGTGCATTTGAACAACTTGTAATGATATGCAAAAGCACAAGTAGCAGGATATGTAAGCAAGCTTAAGAACACTTGAAACCCTTGCCATACTATGCTTGACATAAACAATAATGGACCTACGCATGTGTTAATAAATAGATGTAATATTTTTAAGAAATTTACCTTTACGACAATTACAGCAACCACACCACAGACGATTAGAAATAGAAAAAGCATAATGCACTTGTCAGTGGCCACCTGAAAAAAGTTTAAATGTTGGTCGGTAGCAAATAATATGCATCAGGATGATGTGATCTGCTATGGGAAAAGAAATTGCTACCTGCCTACCGATCTCCTTTACAAGCTGTGATGCCTTTTTGATAGAGAACTGGATTGTATCCAGTTCATTAACTATACGCCCCATTTGGTCGGTCTGCCAAAAATTGAGAACAGGGATTACACAGAGTCCATAATAAAATTAGGAAATGACATAGCTATGTAGATTGCAGAGTATTAGTATGCCTACTCACCTGTCCCTTCAAGGTAGAAGCAGTCTGAGTTCCTACTTCAACTGTTTGATGAACCACCTGTGAGACTTAAAAGCTTAGATAATGACTCGACTCCAAGTAACAATTCAGGACATCATAAGCTAACAAATTTACCTGTTTCGAACGTTCTATGGCCTGATCAGTCTCATCCATTGTCTTATTCCCAGCATTAATAAGCTCCTGGTTTGACATGGCTACATAACAGCTGATGCATGTTAGCTACTGTAACCAAACATGCAACAAATTAACTATAAGGTTCAGAATATTCGACACATAACAAGGAATAAACAGGCATGGCTTACAATGCAAGGCAACTAGTAGGGGTGTGCATGGTTCGGGTCAGCTGGGCTATTGACATTTTTTAAGACCCAACTAAACTATTATATGTTCAGATGATCAATGCGTTGATAAAAAAAAATGTATGCTGCCCAATGCTAAGCGACTTATTTTGCCTTTAAGAATGCTGCACTAAAAAACCAAATGAACAAATTTTAAGAACTGGAATCACGATAACTATTGACTGCATTGAGGATTTTTTTTAACAACATAACCGATCATAACTGCATTGAGAATTTTTTTTAATTTCATTTTTTGGGCATATTGCTTTCAATTTACCATATAGATGTAGACATAATATTGTTACTTCAAAAAGCAATCTTACTTGACGCCATTTGAACATTGTCTTCAGCTGTAGGTTCACTAGGACCTACTCCAGAATCAAAAAGTTCAACTCTCTTATTGCCAAGACTGCTCACATACCTGCACAGTTATCAAATGTAAACTTGATGAAAGTGTATCTAAAAGATGAAATGAATAGGACTAATATGAAAATGAGAATGCAACTATTGACTGAACGATGCCCTACGACTGAAAATTGTCTCTAATTACCATTTCACAAATAAAATACTGTACTATGCATCAATGATAGAGCCGGCAATTTCGTACATGACACGATAACATGACACGAAAATTACGGATTTGGGTCGACATTTTTGGTACACGAACACGAAAGTACACGGATGAATTAAGTGTCGGTTTTGGGTATACCTTGGGCGACATGAACGAAAATACACGAAATAAATAAATATCTAAATAAATTTATCTAAATTATATGAATACATATATCTTACAATATTATTTTAAAATATAATTTTTACAAAATAAAGATACAAAATAGATTTAAATTTAAATTTCAAAAGACTTGACCGCACTTGAGTTTTTATGACTTATTGACTCAAGATTGGACTAGTAAAAACTTAATATTTAATTATAAGGTATATTTATCTTTATCTTTATTATTAATTTTAAACTACACAAAACAGAACACGAAACGTACACGAACACGAAACGAATCCTTAAGGGTTCGGGTTTAGGTTAGATATTAATGACACGAAACACGAAAGTACACGACACGAAAGTACACAAAACAAACGAATTGCCAGCTCTAATCAATGACATGCCGATCAGTAGATCACAATCAAATAAATGTACAGTCATCATTGGGGTCAAGAGGTTCTTCTGTCACATGCTATAACTTCATTGTATTTATCATGTCTTAATAGAAGCATGAAACTTCGCTTACATATTGCATTGCATGTTTTCCCTTGCTTAAAAAAATCTATTTGGAATTTTCCAGTCGCTGGGATGATCTAAATGATCTAAATTACAGTGTTCTTTTTATGATTTTTTTATAATTATAATTTAAATTTCAACAATAATACAAGACAATACCCGCGGAAGGACTGAAACACTGAGCCTATATTTTTCTAAATTTAAATTGCAGATTCACAGGTACTATGCAGATAAGATGGATAGTATTTGACGCACAATAACAAGCCCAGCAACAGACACTATCCCAATAACAAGCGAATCAGGATATATTAGATAATAAGATTTATTTAAACAAGAAAAGGCGGTACATATTAAAAACCATGCTGGTATATAAATTACTCATATTCATTCAATGATAATTGATAATATGATATTGTAATAACTCTAAACTTGCTTTCTTGAAGAACCAAACATACCCAGTGTGACTTGCTCATAGAGCAGGTCTGGGTTTCTTGAGAAACAATAGAATCAGTAAATGGACTTACGTTTTCCTCAAGGCAACATAAGAATTCAGCTCCTTGATCTACAATGGTAGTGGACCAAAAAGAAAAAGAAGATACAAGTCAGTTGAAAAGCTTGTATTGCTAATATTTATTGGAGGTTTTAATAACACATATTTCTAAATTCCAAAGCAGAATTTGTTCATTACTATTCAAATTCTGAATCCTCAATTTTTCCAGGCTAAAATACTTTAATTGTTGAACATATGCATAAATTCTTTCTTCGGATACGTATAAATCAAATTTGGTCTTAGCACAACTGAACTATTTACATGGAAAAAAATGACATGATTAACTTTCCAAGAAAAGTTATTGGTAATTAATAATTTTCATATAAAATTGCCAAAAGAATATAACTAAATCATAGTATCATAATTAATAGCAATTTGATATTATACAATAAGCAACTTGCAGTTTAATGGGTTTTTAAAGAGCTTACCATCGATTGCTTCTCATCATTAAGCTGTTTGTTAACCTCGGGAGGGTTTCGACTCTCCTCATCCTTTATTTCACGATCAAACTCTTTAATTAACCTGAATACAAATTACAGCTCCGTTATTAACAATTGTTCAAAAGCAGTACAAGTATAAGTCTCGACAGCTCCTAGGCAAATGACATGCACACATAATGTATAATCAAACACAAACTTCGTTCAGACTGCAAGTACATACTAGAGGTGGCAACAAACTATGCATGCCAAGCATATCCCATTTATTAATATGCGCACAAAATACTGACCCGACCATGCCTGTAGTAATTTTTGGGTGATTCATTTTTTCAGAGATGGTATAAATTTGCTTATACCTATTTTTAATATTTATATTAATTTATTCAATACATGTATATGTAATTATGTACATACCTTTGTATAGGCATATATTTCACGTCTATATTTGTTTATACATATGGCTACGTATAGTCCACACATATATCACGTATTCACCTGCCTACATATGCTATTATGTATACCAATATACATTTAAAGTAAACAAAAATATGCACTTAACTTATATACATGATTGTATATCAATAATATATTCACTATAGTGATATTTAATTTTACAACAAAATATTAACATAAAAAAGAATATAATTAAACCTAAAACCGCACATCTTAGACTTATTTTTACCCATATATAATAAAGATCACATTGTTTGGGTAATTTATTTACACAATGCCCAGATGACTATCTAACCCAAACCCAACTAAATCCATATAATGCCCCTGAACAGCCAATAACAATGGAAAGGTGTCACTTTTACACTGAGCTTAAATTTTAGGCAAATTAAATATATAGCAGCATATAGAACAAAGTGATATTGCTGGATGATGGTCTCATGGTCCTACGAACTTACCCTGAGAATACTGAACAACATAACATGTAAACAACTGGGAAACAGAATACAGACCTTTTACATTCTCTCATCTTTCCGGTAAGTTCTTCCAGCTGCTTGCTTTGCCTATTGGAGTCTTTAATCTTATCCAGCTTCTGGAAGCCATTACTACACAAGCAATATAACAAAATAAGATGACACAAGTCAACATTAGTTGCAATGAGAAAGATCCATCAGATAATTGTTATTTATGAAAAAATATGTTATATGTACAGGAAAGCCTGGAGGAATGAGTAAATAACTAACATAAAGATTAAAGCATCAAGTATCACTTGAAATTTACGGCTAGACTAAATAGTTGATTTAACGTAAAAGGTATTCACTTCATATAGCTGCCTTTTTTTATGCTGTCTCATCTACCTAAATTCCTATAAATTTTAGTTGTCTTACAATTAGTAATATTTGCATCACCAAGATAGATATACTTTGTGCTTACAAACTAAAACGAGTGTTTGACATGTGATGCACCCATGCACGCACACTTCCATGACAATGTTACACCTAGGAGTGAATTACCAACCTCACGT
The DNA here is from genome assembly GCF_009905375.1 of Apium graveolens. Lineage (NCBI taxonomy): Eukaryota > Viridiplantae > Streptophyta > Magnoliopsida > Apiales > Apiaceae > Apium > Apium graveolens. The sequence continues at coordinate 244,806,082 of NC_133654.1, forward strand.
GAGTATCACGTCATATAACAACTGTCAACTGATCAAAAACGACATCAGTAGTAATCACAAGAACCGGATTGAGTAAAAATACAAGGCAACCAAAAGGGGATACTATACATCAGGGATTAACTTAAAATACTACACCTCAGACACCTCAAATTCACATGCACCCATGCTTACACCAAAATTATAAAAAGAACTTCACTACTTGCCCCATTTAACAAATATCCAACTAAACGAATACAATAGACCTACACTTGAGACAATCTATCAAAGACTAGTATCCAGCTGGGTGAAATAGAAGTTAACATTAGAGCCAAGAGCCGAGAGCCTACTGATAGCATAAGGTCGATGCTTTATTTGTAGCTTGACTTAAACATAATCAATATAACCTTATGACATAGGCTGAGCACTTAAAAATCATAAATTATTAAACACTTAATTAATCAATAAATTGCACTTAACAAGCAAACATATTTTACATACAAGTCTAAAACTGCTTGTGTATTAACTAGAAGAGTAATACTACCAGATCCACCTTTCACAATATATAACACAATGTGTGTGTGTGAGAGAGAGAGAGGGAGAGGGAGAGGGAGAGGGAGAGGGAGAGGGGGAGAGAGAGAGAGAGAGAGAGAGAGAGAGAGAGAGAGATAATACTACAAAAACTTTGTGATCTCAGAGGGAGGGAGGGAGAGAGAGAGAGGGGGGGGGGACAAAAAAAGAGGCATACGCAAGGGCACGAAAATTGTCACGAATTTCACCATGGATCTGCTCTAATTGAGGACTCATAGGCAAATCTGAACTCGACATTGCTTCAATTAAGCTGCTTATATCTTCAATTAAACAGCTACACTTGTCTGTAAACCCCTAAATTCCACTCACAACCATCCAAAATCAACGTAATTGAGATCAATTAATGTTCAATTGCAGATAAAACCGTAGCTTTGATTAACAAAAAGAGAAACCAAAGAGAAGAAGTGCGTGTAAAGGTGTAAGTATATAAAGCGTGGAAATAGAGATAGTGTAGGGGGGAGCATGCTTTTACAGGTTGCACATCGTTTGTTTTGTATGATTAATTAACTCGAGAGCCGTTAGAATCTTTTAATAAATGATTATAAAATGTTAATTCTATTGACTAAATAATTTAAATCATAAAAGGGTAATAGTTGTGTTTTAAATTATTATTATTTTGTGCGGATGTAATAATATATTATAGAGCATGTATAACCGTGTGCTTTATCTCATGTTACATACATACAGCTAGAGCTGGCCAAACGGGCAGACCGTGCGTGCCGGACCGGTTTTTTGGCGGGCCGGGTTACCTATCTTTCGACTCGTGAACGACACGTTTAACTTATCGGGCCGTGCCGAATACGGGCCGAATCACTATAATTGAACTCGCGTACAGCTCGCGGTTTATACGAGTTACACGAATCAAGCTTGCAGGACCGTAGAAGTGTAGAAATAGGATTGTAAGTGGGTGGCTGACAGGCTGTGAGCGTTGCAGAGTAGACGATACAGGCGCGTGCTTAAAAGGTTTGTGCCGAACGAATTGAACGTGCCGAACGGGCTAAACTAGTTAGTACTCCGAAAGCAATCACGTGACCCCACCATTCCAAGCCAAGCACATCACTCACGTGCATGCAGATATTTGTAATGTAAATACACACACATTTCTACATTTTCTACATTGAATTTATGTCTTAACCATGCAAATGCACCAATTTTATTTTCAAAAAAGAAAAATATTACGCCAATTTTGTATTTAAAAAATATATTAAATTTATGCAAGTATTATCAAATTTATGTATACTGTTTCAATATTTCATTTTAAGAGGATTCTATGCTTAAATAAGAAGATATAAAATATGAATAACGATATTAAGATTAGTAGATTACTACGCTAAATAAAGATAAGTTGAATATTAGAAGAAAATATCTAAGGGTACGCGGGTTCACTATTAATTTCAATTCTATAAACTATAAACCATTAAGTTATAAAAACAGTTGAAAGGGTGAACGGGCTGAACGGGTTGGCGGGTCGATGCGGTTTGCCGAGCCGAGCTAGTGCTGTGCCGAATTTACGAGCCGGTCCGTGCCGGTTAGCGAATCATGAATATTGGACTCGTATTCGCCCCGTTATTTTTTACGGTCCGTGCCGAGTTTGATTCGGCTCGATATGAGCCGACTTAATACGAGTTAAATGACGAGTCGGGGTGAGCCGGGGCGATCCTAACCGCTCGTTTGGCCAGCTCTACATACAGCTACGATCTATCTATACTATTATACTATTATAAGTAGAATACTAGTCTTGTAAGTAAAATGCCCTCTATTTGGTTATTATTTGGTTGTTTGGTACGTGTTAGGACGAAAACACGCGCTAATATTACACGCAAGTATACGCGTTTGTAACTAATATAGAATTAATTCTAGTTCGTTCCCACATAGACTCTTTTAGGTTAATTTCAATTTATGCACTTATATAACAATGTTATGGTTATTATTCAATACTAAGATGATAACAAATTGAGATTGTTTATAACTACGAGATTATACTAACTAATATTAGCTAAGAGAATTAAGGTTGCTTAACTTATATAACACAAACATGAGATTCTAACTTCATTGAATACTTCATTCAATAGACTTTTTGTTCTTAACCTTAGCATGCAATGGTGATGACACTAATCAAATAACACAGAACTAGTAAACGCCAACTTTCGTTGTACGAATACCCTACTACCAGACATCCACAAAAGAGATAGAAGCTGAATATACACCAATTATATTGAGACCCTATATGTCTATAGAATTTGACAACATAACGGTTTAATGCACAAGTTATCTATCATGATTATATAGGGCAAGTAAGATGGTTAAAATTACCTACGAATCATGCATATCAAATACATGAACCTATGCTAGCATGGCAAGTTCTAAACCCCTATATTCACTTTCGCTTCAATAGAGATTAACACACTATCTTATAAGTTCACGACGCTCATAAGACGAATAAGCACAACCAATTCTAGGATATCATACAATCACCACACACTAAGGTATCGAACCAAATTAACTAAAGAAAACCATAAGTAAATCCCTCAGAACCCCACGATAACTATTAGCCCATAACCGAACTCATCATTACTGTAGGTTCCGATAAAAATATGGTATAATAAACTAAGTCTTTATAAAATGAATAAAAACTAAAGTACGTTAAACAAGAGTATTAGGTTCAACAAACAAGAGAACTAGCATCCAAAATTACAACTTAACACAAAGAATCACAAGAATAAACTAGATCCTCTTCGCCTTGGTTGTATTTGTGCTCCTAGGTCTTCTCGTCGTCTTCTCCTTAGTCTCTGTTACGTGTTTGTTCTGAAAAAAGACCTTAAGTTATCATTATATAGCAGCCCATGCAAATTAGAACTCCAGAAAATCAGTTCTCTACTTGAAACAAGATTCCTGAAAAATGGCTAGGCGCGGCCGCGCGCTGTTCCTCTGTAGTTCTGGCGCAGGTGCGCGCTATCACAGCGCGCATGCGCGCTGACATTTTGGAATTTTTCTTCTACTTGTTTTCTTGACTGGTTTGAGATGGCGTTTCATAAGCAAACTTCCTAGACACCCTCTGGACCCCAATTTAGCACCAAAACAATGCTAAACCTCCTGATTCCTTTAACTATGCCTGAAATGCAAAAACACTATAAAAACGCATCAAATACACAATTAACTTGAGTTCAAAACACCAACTCAAGCCTTTATAGGACGTTTTAAGTGGATATAATGCCACTTAACACACCCCCAAACTTAAACCGATACTTGTCCTCAAGCATAAACAGACTCAAAGAACGAAAAATAAAAATGCATGAATGCAATACATGAATGCAACGATCCCCTCAGAATAACTAAACCAACCAATAAACAACATCTCAACAAATGCAGCTATTCGCACAAAGATCAATCAAATTCTTCAAATCAACTTACAATCCAGAAACGTGCATGTGTGCAAATGCTTAACAGATATACTATCACAACTAGATCAATAATCATGACTCACTACTCATCAAGGCAATCACAAGGTTATAAATAGAATAAACGCTAAACTCAAAATGACTGACAACACTTCAATTTTTATATCAGAGTTATACACGGATTCATGCTTTTATTGATAACACATAAACAACACAAACATGCTTATTTGACCGTGGAATGAGTGAGTTTCACAAAAGACTTATACAATAATACCCATGTAGCAAACGTTAGGTTAGTGGATCCTAGACTATAAAAGCCTTAGGTCACTAGACACAAAATCCTCTAAGAACTTAATAACTCGAGTATTAAAGAGCCCACTCGTGATCAATTACGCATCAACATATAATCTTTTCTTCTTTTTTTTCTTTTTTTTCATTTTTTTTCTTTTCAACAATTTCTGAACGAGTGTGTTTCGCTCTATTCCGCTCAACCCTAGACTACGCATATAAATATGAGCCGACTACTAGCCATTTGACACCTAGCCACAACAACTAGCAATGAAATCCAATATTTTTTCCCCAATTTTTAAATATCCATGTGATTACGCCAATAAGAGAATATCATACATTCTAGACATAAAGATGTGATTAAACCTCGACAAACAAATAAATCATGACCATGGTCTAGCACTCAAGCAACCTATAAGACTTAGTGAAATTTTTATTACTTTTAGAATGCAAATTAACTCGATAGGACTCAACATCCCTCTATACTACATCACTACACTAACATCAATATCACAAATCAATCGGTAAAGTAAACTTAAGGGATCATGTTAAAATGCACATGCAACATACTAAAATGCAAAAAAACAAACAAAGTACATGGCAAATATGCAACTATATGAACTAAACTATCATGAATATGCAACTATATGGACATACACATAACATATATTCCTTAACTACCACCCCCTAACTTAAAATATTCACTGTCTTCAGTGAAGGTAATGGTAAGAAATCAGGCATACCTACTCGTAATCAGGATCATCACCCTCAACGGGTAGAGTGTCAGGAGTGTCAGGAGACGGGTACACAGAGTCCTCACCGAATACTGGCCACTGGATGTCAACTCATGTGGCTCTGTATGCAGTCCCCAACACCTGGGTAAGGTCTTGTGCAAACCTGCTATGAATGTCATGCATCGCATCCATCCTCCTCATCAAGCGCCTTTACCGCGCTGAACTCAAACCAGCACTGCCCTCAACATCCTGCTGTTGCTGCTGCTGCTGTGAAGAACTAGGCTCACCCCTCTGAGCTCTCCAAGTTGCTCTACTAGCCTGAGCAGAACCACCAGCATATGTCTGATCAACTGGCCGTCCACCCGGCAAGTAAACATATATGTAGCCGAGCCCCTTCTCATCCGGCTTTCCACCGTACCACTCCTGCATCACTGCTATAGTTGAACTGTCAATCGGGGCACTGAGCATCTACAACTGCTCGTGTGCGAGCCAATGAACTCCAACCGCCACACATAGCTTCATCACAATGGACGCATAGGGAATAGAGCCCGTAGTGTTGCCTCGCAGAAACCTCAAAATATCCTGATAAATCACAGACCCCAAGTCCACATAATCACCTTGCAGAATACCCCACAATAACCGTGCACGCTCCATAGTAACATCATGCACGTTAGAAGATGGCATGATGTTTGCACAAATAAAAGAATTTCATGCACGTGCAAACCTGTTCATGCACGATGTACGGAAAGTGGCATACTCGTTCGTGCCCGTCTTGAACTTACAATGAGTCTCTGGAACACACAACGTAGCAACAATCAAGTCCAAGTTAAAATCATCCCCCGTCTTAGCATTCCAATCCTCCTACTTTGGCCTCCTCTCGGGCTGATTGATCACCCTCCGAATAGCCTCAGCACTGTAATCCACCGTCAACCTCCTCACCACAGTAAAACCATTCTTATCCGCTTTCGAATTCACGTAAAACTCACGCATAACACTCATGGGCACAGCAGCGGGTGTCTCGCAAAAAGTGACCCAACCAATCTCCAACACTCGAAGAATCGGTGGTGCTGCTGCTAACTTAAGTTCTTTGTCTCTTGGGAGCCATTGAATTCGAATAAGTTTGAGAAAAGAGAAGTGTATAAGAGAGATTTAGGTTTGAGAACTGAGAAGTGATGGAGAAGATTGTGTATAAGTGTGTGTATATATATGGAATTAGGAATTAGTTTTGGAAAAGAAGTGGGATTTGATTAAGGGAATAATGGGAGTAATGAGGTGATTGAAACTGATTTCGAGAGGGAAATATGGAAGATGGGAGAGGGAAATTCGGCTGTGATGTGATTGTGTTTGAGTTTTTCGTTTTCTATTTTTTTCAGCTTCAGGGGCCAGCGCGGGCACACGCAGTCTCTTTACTTTCAGTGCGGCCGCCCCGCTTCTCAGCACGGGCGCGCTATGCTACTATAGTTGACACTGATTTTTTTATTTTTATTTTTTGGAGTTTTCTTCTTATTTTCTTCTTCCTCTATCTACTAATGTACAACAAACTTGGGTTGCCTCCCAAGAAGCGCTTGGTTTACGTTGCTAGCTTGACGTAGAATCCCGAGATCAAGTGGAAAACAAAATGGCACTAACCATCTCGCGATTTAACGTATCCCCATAGTAATACTTCAACCTTTGTCCATTCACCTTGAATGTTTGGCCTAGATCATTCTCAAAAATCTCCACCGCTCCATGTAGAAACACAATTTTGATAACAAACGGCCCTGACCACCTCGACTTCAACTTTCCAGGAAAAAGACGGAGACGAGAGTTGAACAAAAGAACTTGTTGCCCCGACACAAATGATTTGAGCACAAGACCCCTATCGTGCCACCTCTTGACTTTCTCCTTATACATTTTGTTGTTCTCATACGCTTGAAGTCGAAAATCTTCGAGTTCATTCAACTGAAACATCCTCTTCTTACCAGCTGCATCCATATCAAGGTTCAATTTCTTCAAAGCCCAATACGCTTTGTGCTCAAGCTCCACAGGCAAATGACATCCCTTACCATAAACCAACTGAAACGGAGACATGCCTAGCGGAGTCTTGTATGCTGTTCGATACGCCCACACAGCTTCATCCAGCTTCAAAGACCAATCATTCCTTGATGTACATACAACCTTCTCTAAAATACGCTTGATCTCTCTGTTAGACACCTCAGCTTGACCATTAGTCTGAAGATGGTAGGTTGTAGTAATGCGATGATTCACATTATATCGCTGCATCATAGTAGTGAACTTGCGATTGCAGAATACCTTGACAGAATACCTTGACAGAATTAATGAAGGTCCACATAAGTCTACCAAGCTCTCTGTTGTAGTTGCAGATCAGCCAGCACAGACTGTACCAAAGGAGAAAAATGAATATATAGCTGAAGATATCTCATCTATTGCCAAGGATGCAAAGATAAGACATTTGCTGCATAGTGCCATTGATAATGTCATGTCAAACAGGGTAATTAACTACAAGACTGCAAAGGAGATATGGGATGCCTTGGAGACAAGATGCCAGGGAACTGATTCAATTAAGAAGAACATGAGGACTATACTCACTCAAGAGTATGAGCACTTTGAATCAAAACCTGATGAGTCATTAACTGGTTTATATGAAAGATTTGTCAAACTCTTGAATGATCTGTCACTAGTGGATAAGGAATATGATCTTGAAGATACTAATCTTAAATTCCTTTTAGCTCTTTCTGAAAGTTGGGATTTGAAGGCAACTACTATAAGAGACAACTATGCTCTTGATGAAACTACTCTTGATGAAATTTATGGAATGCTCAAAATTCATGAACTTGAGATGGATCAAAGAAGCAAGTGGAATGGGAGAAAGTCAAGAACAGTTGCTCTTAAGGCTGAGGAGGAATCCCCCAAAGTGGTTGTCTCAAAAAAAGGCAAAGGAAAGGCTCTCATCACAAAGTCTGATACCGAGTCATCAAGTTTTGATAGTGATGAGGATTCAGTAACTGAAAGTCTATCTGAGATGGATGCTGATGAAGAGATGATGAAATTGTGTGCTCTTATGGTGAAGGGTATCACAAAGATAGCCTACAGGAAATTCAGAAGGGGAAAGAAGTTTTCCAGGAAAAGTGGAAGTTCTGATAAGAAGGGATTCAGAAAATCTGAAGGCAAAGCTGGAAAGTCTGACAGAGGAGATTACTCAAATGTTAAATGCTACAATTGTGGTGAGAAAGGCCACATATCTCCTGATTTCAAGAAAGGAAAAGGTGACAAAGGCAAGGCACTTGTCACAAAGAAGAAAAGCTGGATAGACACTTCAGATTCTGAGAATGAGGTGAACTATGCCTTGATGGCAAATGCTAATAGCAGTTCTGAAGCTGCTGAGTTAAAGGTACCTCAAACAACTTATGCTTTTCATACTGATGATATTACTGAGTTGAGATCTTATCTTAAAACCATATTCATTAGCTATAGAGATCAGACTTTAACATGTGATAGGTTAACTTCTGAAAATCTGGCTTTTAAGAAAAGGAATGACTATTTAGAAAAGGAGTTAGTTATGTTCCATCAAACTCAGAAAGAAAGAGATGATGCTTTCTATGTTAGAGATGAAGTTTTAAATTCAATCAATCTCTAAAAACTGAGTTAGAAAAGGAAAGAGAGATTATCAGGACTTGGACTAACTCTGGCAGAACAACTCAGAATTTATTAAGTAGTGGAAACTGAAAAGAGGGCTTAGGTTATGGAGATAATAAAAGTGAAATAGGAACTGAACAAATTAAGCCAATTATTGTTAAACAGACTAATAAGCCAAAGGTAAATCCTGTTAAGTTTGTAGCTAAAATTGTAAAGTCTGATTCCGAAAAGATGAAAGATAGTGAGACAGAAGTTAAGGCAGAGTCAACTTCTGACAAATTGAAACTGGATAAGCCAATTGAAATTAACATAGGTTTAATGACTAAGAAGCAACTTAAGTATAAGCTGAAAGAGATTAAGAATGTAAACAAGGAAAAGCCACCTAGGAAAAATAGGAATGGAAAGGAAGGTGTGAATAAAAGTAATAATTTTATGCCTGTTCCTAATGCTCCTAGAAAGAAATGCTATAACTGTGGAAATTCTAACCATCTGGCTTCTTTTTGCAGGAAGAATAAGAATATAAACTCCTTACCTTCTAAGTCAGGAGTTAAGGGTCATTCTGTTAGGTTTAAGCCACAAAATCCTTATTTTCATTGTGGTAGTTTATGGCATTATATTTATACTTGTAAGGAATATCATAGTTTGTACTATGATTATTATCAAATAAAACCTTCTTTGAAGAAAGTTAGCATTATTCCTTTTGGTGTAAGTTCTGATGCAAAGTCTGATACTGTAAATTCTGATAAGAAAAATGTCAACATAAATTCTGATGTTAAATCCGCTGCAAATGTTAACATACTTAATAAGGCCAAAGGATCCAAGCAAGTCTGGGTCCTTAAAACTAATCATTAGTGGTATTTGTGATGGCAGGGCAACAGGAAAAACATCCTATTTCTGGACAGTGGATGTTCAGGATATATGACTGGAAATAAAGCCCTGCTATTAGAATTTGTGGAGAAAGCTGGCCCAGGTGTTTCTTATGGAGATGACAACATGGGAAAAACTCTGGGATATGGCAATATCAATCTTGGGAATGTCATCATTGAAAAAGTAGCTCTAGTCTCAGGACTTAAACACAATCTGCTGAGTGTTAGTCAAATCTGTGACAGAGGTTATCATGTGGATTTCTTTGAAGAACACTGTGAAGTTGTAAGCAAATCTACAGGCAAAGTTGTTCTAAAGGGATACATGCATGGTAACATTTATGAAGCCAAGCTTTCAACAAGTTCTGATGGTTCTGCAATCTGTCTGTTAAGCAGAGCATCAATTGAAGAAAGCTGGGATTGGTGCAAGAAACTCTCTCATTTAAATTTCAACAATATAAATGAACTAGTCAAGAAAGATCTTATGAGAGGACTACCAAAATCAGTATTTGCTCCTGATGGCCTTTGTGATTCCTGTCAAAAGGCAAAACAAAGAAAATCTTCATTCAAGAGCAAGACCGAGTCTTCAATTCTTGAGCTTTATCACCTACTACATGTTGATCTATTTGGTCTAGTGAATGTCATGTCTATTGCAAAGAAGAAATATGCTATGGTCATAGTAGACGAGTTTACCAGATACACATGGGTGTATTTCTTGCACACAAAAAATGAAACTGCATCTATCTTGATTGATCATGTCAAACAACTGGATAAGTTGGTCAAAGGCTCTGTGAAAATCATAAGGAGTGATAATGGCACTGAGTTCAAGAATTTGATCATGGAAGAGTTCTGCAAAGACCATGGAATAAAGCAGGAATTTTCTGCTCCTGGAACTCCATAGCAAAATGGAGCTGTTGAAAGAAAGAATAGAACTCTTATTGAAGCTGCACGAACTATGCTTGATGAAGCAAAGTTACCAACCTACTTTTGGGCTGAAGCTGTGCAGACTGCTTGTTTTACTCAGAATGCAACACTTATCAACAAGCATAGAAAGAACCATATGAGATGGTGAAGAAAAAGAAGCCAAATCTGTAGTACTTTCATGTATTTGGATGCAAGTGTTTCGTTCTTAAGACTCATCCTGAACAGCTATCCAAATTTGATCTAAAAGCTGATGAAGGAATTTTTGTTGGATATCCACTTTCCACAAAAGCCTTCAGAGTCTATAATTTAAGAACAAGGGTTGTCATGGAATATATCAATGTCTCTTTTGATGATAAGAAGATTACTGGACTTGAAGATTTCAATGATCATGATCAGTTGAGATTTGAGAATGAAGCTTTAAATTCTGATTCTGTAAATTCTGATAGTCTAAATCCTGATACTGCAAACTCTAATGGGTTAAACTCTGATGTTATTGAAACTGTGGTGACTACGCCAAAGGAAAATGCACCTGTGCAGAGGGAGCATATTGAAGATCCAACCACATCTCAAGAAGCATCAGAACCTAGAACAGGCTCTTCAAGTTCTGATGGGCCAAGTTCTGATAATTCTGGAAATCCAAATTCTGAAGAATCCAACTCAGAGAGCATAATTTCAGGGGAGCATCAGAAAATGTTGATGGAGACAGCATGGATCACGGGGGAGCATCCAGTTCTAGAGATAACCTTCCATCTACAAGAAAGTGGACTAAAGCACATACACCTGACTTCATTATTGGAGATCCTGTAGCAGGTATTAGAACTAGAACAACAACATCAAATGAATGTCTCTGTCATTCTTTTCTTTCTCAGGCTGAACCAAAGAAAGTGGAAGAAGCTCTTCAAGTTACTGATTGGGTGCAAGCAATGCAGGAAGAGTTAAATGAATTTGAAAGAAATAAAGTCTGGACCCTAGTGCCAAGACCAAAAAACAGATCAGTTGTTGGTACAAAGTGGGTGTTCAGAAACAAAACTGATAGTGACGGCATAATTACAAGGAATAAAGCAAGGCTGGTTGTAAAAGGATACTCTCAACAGGAGGGAATTGATTATGATGAAACATTTGCACCAGTTGCTAGATTGGAAGCCATAAGGATATTTTTGGCTTATGCTGCTCACAAAAAGTTTACAGTCTTTCAGATGGATGTAAAAAGTGCTTTTCTTAATGGAGAATTGGAAGAAGAAGTATATGTTGAACAACCTCCAGGTTTTGTAGATTCTGAAGGAATTTACGGATGAGCGGAAGCATAATATAACAATTATTCCATAAAAACCATGTATCGCACATATAGAAAAATGTATAAATCAAAGAGCGGAGGAATCGTAACCATACCCTAAAAATCGAAGCTTTATAAAATGGTTGCTAGCAGTTGCTTCTCAGTGTGTGAAGCACTCTACCGGTATCCACCAAGAATAATCCTCTTCGATGAAGCTTTTATAAAACCAAGCTTTTATAAAAATGGAGTTTTGGGAGAGAAAGAGAGAGGAAGAATATGGAGGCTAGCTTGTTCTTAGGTTTTTCACAAAAACAAGTGTACCTATAGAATGAGCCATCTCATTCTATTTATAAGGCTTTCCTAGGGTTTTATAATATATCTATATATATATTAGCCCCACATTTTATCTTTATAAAATGCTTTAATAATAATTAAAACTATTTTAATCATTATTTCTTTTTCTAAACTATTTAGAAAAATAATTCTCTCTCTCATTATTTCATCAAAGAAAATATTCTTTTATGGTGTGACCCTGTAGGTTCAATATTATGCCGGTAGTGGAAATAAATAATGATAAACTTTTATTAATTATTTACATGAATACTAAAATTCACTAAATATAATTAACTGATTAATTATATTTATTCTACATCGTGAGTGATGCTTCTCAACATATCGCGACTATCCGGATAATATGAATTCACTGCTTAGAATACCAAGAACCTGTCAGTGACTAGTTACTATACAATGAATTCCTTCTACTATTACATTATCCCGATTAAATACAAGGCATGGATCTCGTGTTAGGCCTATCAAATTTAATCATATGATTTCTTATTCATAATGCAAAGTTCATATTAATGCAAATTAGGAACTCCTTTCTAATTTCATACACTATGGCCAGAGATTCCAGAACTCGCATACTAAGAATAACATAGGATATTCTCTTCCTATACTGGAAGGGGTAGATCCTCTATTGACGTTAACTATCTCTATACACAAATCCCTATGCCCAAAATAGACCTAATGGATGTCCTTGAGACTAAGGACTAAACCAAAGCACAGTTCATTATATACAAGATAACTTTAACGATCTCAAGTCTAAGGACACTTGTACAACTATCACTCAGTGAATAACCATTGACACGTGAGTAATCTCCATTAGTTGTTCAACTTATCGAGTCATGTTCAGTGAACTTATTCCCTAATAAGCACCTACATACTAGCTATAGTGTCACCACACAAATGCCCATGAGAAAAGACATCCTCCTGAAGGGAGCAAGCATAGTATGTACCAATCTTTGCGGATCCACTAACATCCGATTAGTTATCCTATGATCAGGAACTGTTTAAGTCTAGAGTTATCATCTTCTAGATCTCACTATTATAATCTCATTATAATTCTAGAAGTTTTACTCTAAACTATGGAGCATCTTACTTAAAACACTTTAAATAGATAAAGCCCATAATAAAACCAAAACAAGTTTTTTATTAATTTCAATGAAATCAAATAGAAATACAAGAAAGTTCTTCCTAACTTATCATACATGATTGGATTTAGGACAAACACTTTCAATCTCCCACTTGAACTAAAGCCAATCACCCTGGTATCTAATACCCATCTTCTCTTTATGACGATCAAAGTGAATCTGAGATAATGACTTTGTGAGTGGGTCTGCTACGTTGTTATGTGTGTCAACTCTCTCAATCATGACATCTCCTCTTTCAATGATTTCCCTAATCAAATGAAAGCGTCGCAAAACATGTTTAGAATTTTTATGAGACCTAGATTCCTTGGCTTGTGCTATTGCTGCGTTGTTATCACAATACAACACAATAGGCTCCTCAATGCTAGGAACAACTCCCAACTCAGAAACAAATTTCCTCATCCAAACGGCTTCTTTTGCAGCCTCACTTGCAGCTATATATTCTGCTTCCGCTGTGGAGTCAGCCGTTGTAGACTGTTTGGAACTCTTCCAACTAATCGCACCACCATTCAGAGTAAACACGTACCCTGACATGGATTTGCTATCATCACTTTCTGATTGAAAACTAGAGTCAGTATAACCCTCTATTTTCAACTCAGATCCACCACCAAAAATAAGAAAAATATCCTTAGTCCTTCGCAAGTACTTAAGGATGTTCTTCACTGCTTTCCAGTGGTCTTCACATGGATCAGACTGATATCTGCTCGTCATACTAATTGAATAAGCAACATCAGGCCTAGTACATAACATCACGTACATAATAGATCCTATTGCTGAAGCATAAGGAATCTTACTCATACGCTCTCTTTCCTCAGGTGTCTTAGGAGACATCTTTTCGGAAAGGGATACTCCATGGCTCATCGGTATGAGACCTCTTTTGGAGTTTTCCATGCTAAACCTTTTAAGCACTTTCTGGATGTATGTACCCTGGGTAAGACCTATCATTCTTCTAGATCTATCTCTATAGATCTTCATACCAAGAATGTAGGATGCTTCTCCCAAGTCCTTCATAGTGAAGTTCTTCGATAGCCACACTTTAACAAGAAATGTTACCGTACTCCCACTAACCTTCTTGTAGACACATGGTTCATCTATGTTTTTGATAAAACCAAACTTTTTGATTATCTCATCAAAACGGATGTTCCATCTACGAGAAGCTTGCTTTAAACCATATATGGTTCGTAGCAGCTTACACACTAGGTGTTCATTTCCCTTGGAAAGAAAACCCTCTGGCTGTGTCATATACACTTCCTCTTCAAGTTTCCCATTAAGGAAGGCCGTTTTCACGTCCATTTGCCAGATCTCATAGTCGTAGTAAGCAGCAATCGCAAGCAAAATCCGAATTGATTTTAACAGGGCTACAGGCAAAAAGTTTCATCAAAGTCAATCCCTTGCCTTTTTCTGAATCCTTTTGCCACGAGCCTGGCCTTATAGCTCTCCACCTGGCCATCTGCTCCAATCTTTCTTTTGTATACCGATTTACACTCAATAGGCTTCACACCCTCAGGTGCTTCAACCAAAGTCCATACTTGGTTGGTATACATAGATTCCATTTCGAATTTCATGGCACTTTGTCATTTCTCTGAGTCAACACTACTCATGGCCTCATTATAGGTCATAGGGTCGTCATCATCAATGATTGACAACTCATTGTCATTCTCAATGACAAGGCCATAATACCTCTCAGGTTGGCGAGACACTCTCCCTGACCTACGAATGGGCTGTTCCATAGAAGGTTGTTCAGTCTGAACATGTGTTTCCACTTGAACCTTAGTAGTTTGTGCTTCCTAAACTTCATCAAGTTCAATTTTGCTCCCACTGTTTCCTTCAAGGATAAACTGCTTTTCCAAGAAGGTAGCATGTCTGGAGACAAACACCCTTGATCGGTGTAAAAGTAATACCCTAAAGTCTCTTTAGGATATCCCACAAAACTACATTTTACGGATCGAGATTCCAGCTTATCAGGGTCAACTTTCTTGACATAAGCTGGACATCCCCAAATCTTAATGTGTTTAAGACTCGGTTTCCTTTATTTCCATATCTCATATGGAGTTTGAGGAACAGATTTGGAAGGCACTTTATTCAGTAAATATGCTGAGGTTTCCAATGCATAACCCCACAGGAATACTGGAAGATCCGCATAGCTCATCATGGACCGAACCATATCTAACAAAGTTCGATTTCTCCTTTCAGATACCCCATTCAACTGTGGAGTATATGGAGGAGTCCACTGGGAGACTATACCATTTTCTTTGAGATAATCTAGAAACTCTCCATTCAAGTATTCACCACCTCGTTCTGATCGAAGAGTTTTAATACTATGTTTGGTTTGTTTCTCCACTTCATTCTTATATTCTTTGAACTTTTCAAAGGCTTCAGACTTGTGTTTCATCAAATACACATATCCGAATCTAGATCGATCATTTATGAAAGCAATGAAGTATGAAAATCCACCCATGGCTTGTATAGACATTGGCCCACATACATCTGTGTGTACCAATCCTTGCAAATCTGCAGCCCTCTCTTCATGTCCACTAAATGGAGATTTGGTCATTTTGCCCAATAGACAAGACTCGCATGTAGGATATGATTCAAAATTAAAGGGGTCAAGTAACCCTTCCTTAGGCAATGTACGCAGTCTATTTTCACTAATATGACCAAGTCTGCAGTGCCACAAAAAGGTGAAACTTTCATCATCCCTTTTTCTTTTATTAGTATGTTCAATTTGTAGTAAATTATGCTCTACGTCACATACATACATACCATTATTTAAAATACCACTTCCATAAAGAACGTTATCTCTAAGAATTGAAAATTTATTATTCTGAATAACAAACAAAAATCCAGCCAAGTCTAACATGGGAATAGAAATAATATTCCTCACAATCGAGGGAACAAAATAACAATTATTTAAACAATAGTCTTGCCCGTAGGTATATGTAAATAAAATGATCCTACAGCTTCAACAACAACTCTTCCTCCATTTCCCATCCGTAGAATCACCTCCTCTTCCTCAAGAGTCATACTTCTCCTTAGTCCCTGCAATGAATTGCAAATGTGAGAACCACAGGCGGTATCTAATACCCAAGTAGAAATTTGATTTAATGACATATTCACTTCAATCATGAACATACCTGAAACAGAAGTGGTAGTCTCACTACCCTTCTTCTTCTTCTTCAATTCTTCAAGGTTAACCTTGTAGTTCCTTTTCCAGCGCCCCACCTTGTTACAGTGGAAGCAAACAACTTTGCTCTTGGGGTCTTCAGCTTTTGGTGGAATCGGCTTTTTCTCACCTACTTTCTTCTTCTTGGAAGGGTTCTTCTTCCTTTTCTTAGGATTGGAACCTTCACCAATTAGAAGAAAAGAGCTCTTCTTAGAGGGAAAATTCGATTCCGCAGTCTTCAACATGTTGTGGAGTTTAGCCAGGCTGACATCCAGCTTATTCATGTGAAAGTTCACAACAAACTGCGAAAATGAACCCGGAAGTGATTGCAAGACCAAGTCTTGAGTCAGTTCCCCATCCATGTTAAAACCAAGTTATCCAAGACGTTTAATCAAATTGATCATCTTAAGTACATGGTCATTCACAGATGATCCCTCAGACATCCTACAACCGAACAGCTCCTTTGATATCTCATATCGAGCTGTCCTCCCTACCACATCATACAACTCTTGTAGATGCATAAGGATAGTGTGAGCATCCATATGCTCATGCTGCTTCTGTAGCTCAATGTTCATGGAAGCTAGCATGATACATTGAGCAACATTTGCATCATCTATCCACTTACGATACACAACATGTTCATCATTATGTGCATCGTCAGCAGGTTCAGCAGGCTTAGGTGAGTCAATCACATATTCCAGCTTCTCAACCCTGAGAACAATTCTCAAGTTTCGAAGCCAGTCAGCAAAATTAGGACCAGTCAACTTGTGAGCATCTAGTATGCTTCAGAGTGATAGTGCAGAAGACATAACATATATAGTAAATCTGTAAATGATGAACACATAACAACACTTAGCAAATATTCAATTTCATTTCAAAACACTATATGAATCGGGTCTTTATTCATAAGTGGCTCCCACTAGTTTATCTAATTTATACAACCCCCTAAGTGAAAAATTAAGCATTCATGAAGCTAGTGGGAATAGGGATCCTACATTCCATCACACAACCTCGGCTGTAGCACGAAACGTCATGTGATGTTCAATAGGCAGACAACTCTTGTCAATTACATCTTATGTTATTCCCTAATAAAACTTTAGCCTCTTGAATAATTGAGTCACGGATGTAGCACGACAGACTCAATATTCTAAGTCAAGTCTAACCCAACATTTCGTACAATTGAATCAGTCTCCAACGGCCCACGGCTGCAGCACGTAACGACCTTTAGATTCCAATTTAATGTACACATCTCTATGTAATAGACAAGTATTTCTTATTTGGAAATCAAAGCCCTCAGATGTAGCACGAAATGACAATGATTTAAAAATAAGAACTACTTTCTATCATGTTGGAAGGCTATGACCGACACAAGCTCGTTGTGTCATTGGCCAATTACTACTTGATATTATTTAATTTTAGAAGGATTATATTATGTTACAATCATAATCATATTATAAAGAGATTCTTCCTTTTAAATTAAATATTTCAAATCAATAATCGATAATCAGATGATTCCTAGATCGGGGGTAGCATTGTCAAGAGGCATCACTTAATACCCCTTTCTTACAGATCGAAATCCGCTTTTGACAGAATCATCCTTTCTCTCAATATTGAAAATTCATATTTAATTACGTATTTCATAAACACAAGAATCTCATGATTGTATTCATAATATTATTGTTAAGGCAAGAAACTATTCCTATTCTAGATTTTCTAGAGCACGCCTTATTTTGATTTAAGTTCACCTAAATCTATCATCGCATGGTAAACATAGGCATATATCTCATATATAAAAATAAATAAACAAGTAATCATGCAAGTAATATCATGTCACACATTTATATAATGATGTATGGATTTATTATAGCATTTAAAAGCAATTAAAATAATTAAAATATGCTTTAAAACACTTTCGGGAATATAAAAAGTTCAAAACTTTTATATAAAAAATATTTGACCAGATGAATACTATATGGTGGAAATCCTTTGGCCTTGAATCTTCTCCATTAGATCCGTCTCGGAAAAACGAATCCAACGATATATTGCACGCCCAAAACGGAGTTACGAAACTCCCAAAAAATCAAATTTAATGTGGACAGACGCGCTGTAACGCATTACAGGAATGCGTTACAAGGGCTGTAACGCATTCCGATAATGTGTTACAACATTGTTAAGCCATTAATGGGTGTAACGCATTCGGTAAATGCGCAACATGGTGTAACGCATTTCCGAAATGCGCGACAATCCCCCCCGGCGAATGCGCTTCACGCGCCCAGCGCAGCAGCCGACCGTTTGTAATTTTTTTTGTTTTCTTCTTTCCTGCCGTTGTCAGCTCACTTGTGCCGTTACAAAAACCTGACCCCCTTTCCTTTACTCCCTTAATTAATAATTTTTA
This sequence comes from Apium graveolens, assembly GCF_009905375.1. NCBI lineage: Eukaryota > Viridiplantae > Streptophyta > Magnoliopsida > Apiales > Apiaceae > Apium > Apium graveolens. The sequence continues at coordinate 244,824,810 of NC_133654.1, forward strand.
TTAATATTTTCATCATTGTAATTTTACTATTAATAAATTAATTAACATTTAAATAATAAATTAATAAAAATCAAAATAATATAATTTTTTAAATCAGGCAGTAACAGAAAATTATCAGATCAGCCAGGGGTCCTTGTGCAAATTTTAATCATATTTATTCACATGCATAATTATTTCATGAATTTTAGTTAAAACAATTTTTAAAAAATTCATAACAATTAATCTACACATCACAAAATTATGAAAAAAATACCTAAATGATCTACAACAATTGTAGAACCCAGATCAGTAGTCAAGATCTAATGAAAAATTATTTTGAATTAATTCATAATTAAATCTAAATAAACTTGCAAAAATCATAACAAATCCATACATGCATAAAAAATCTGAATTTTTTTATATGAATCTCTATATGCAGAACCTAGCTCTGATACCAATGAAGGAATTTACGAATGAACGGAAGCATGATATAACAATTATTCCATAAAAACCATGTATCGCACATATAGAAAAACGTATAAATCAAAAGAGCGGAGGAATCGTAACCATACCTTAAAAATCGAAGCTTTATAAAAATGGTTGCTAGCAGTTGCTTCTCAGTGTGTGAAGCACACTATCGGTATCCACCAAGAATAATCCTCTTCGATAAAGCTTTTATAAAACCAAGCTTTTATAAAAATGCAGTTTTGGAAGAGAGAGAGAGTAAGAAGATGGAGGCTAGCTTCTTCTTAGGTTTTTCACAAAAACAAGTGTACCTATAGAATGAGCCATCTCATTCTATTTATAAGGCTCTCCTAGGGTTTTATAATATATCTATATATATATTAGCCCCATATTTTATCTTTATAAAATGCTTTAATAATAATTAAAACTATTTTAATCATTATTTCTTTTTCTAAACTATTTAGAAAAATAATTATCTCTCTCATTATTTCATCAAAGAAAATATTCTTTTATGGTGTGACCATATACGTTCAATATTATGCCGATAGTAGAAATAAATAATAATAAACTTTTATTAATTATTTACATGAATACTAAAATTTACTAAATATAATTAACTGATTAATTATATTTATTCTACATCGTGAGTGATGCTTCTCAACATATCGCGACTATCCGGATAATATGAATTCACTGCTTAGAATACCAACAACCTGTCAGTGACTAGTTACCGTACAATGAATTCCTTCTACCCTTACAATATCCCGATTAAATATAAGGCATGGATCTCGTGTCAGGCCTATCAAATTTAATCATATGATTTCTTATTCATTATGCAAAGTTCATATTAATGTAAATTAGGAACTCCTTTCTAATTTCATACACTCTGGCCAGAGATTCCAGAACTCGCATACTAAGAATAACATAGGATATTCTCTTCCTATACTGGAAGGGGTAGATCCTCTATTGACGTTAACTATCTCCATACACAAATCCCGATGCCCAGAATAGACCTAATGGATGTCCTTAAGACTAAGGACTAAACCAAAGCACAGTTCATTATATACAAGATAACTTTAACGATCTCAAGTATAAGGACACTTGTACAACTATCACTCAGTGAATAACTATTGACACATGAGTAATCTCCATTAGTTGTTCAACTTATCGAGTCATGTTCAGTGAACTTATTCCCTAATAAGCACCTACATATTAGCTATAGTGTCACCACACAAATGCCTATGAGAACAGACATCCTCTTGAAGGGAGCAAGCATTGTATGTACCAATCTTTGCGGATCCACTAACATCCGATTAGTTATCCTATGATCAGGAACTGTTTAAGTCTAGAGTTATCATCTTCTAGATCTCACTATTATAATCTCATTATAATTCTAGAAGCTTTACTCTAAACTATGGATCATCTTACTTAAAACACTTTAAATAGATAAAGCCCATAATAAAACCAAAACAAGTCTTTTATTAATTTCAATGAAATCAAATAGGAATACAAGAAAGTTCTTCCTAACTTATCATACATGATTGGATTTAGGACAAACACTTTCAGATTCAAAATTTCCTCATCATGTCTATAGACTTGATAAAGCACTTTATGGCCTTAAGCAAGCTCCAAGAGCATGGTATGAGACATTAGCTCAGTTTCTTCTGGTAAGTGGATTTAACAGAGGGACTATTGATAAAACCTTATTCTATCTCAACCATGGAAATGACTTACTTTTGGTGCAGATATATGTTGATGATATCATTTTTGGTTCTACAAATGACAGACTTTATCAAAGGTTTGCTAAGCTAATGCAGTCAAGATATCAAATGAGTATGATGGGAGAACTTAGCTATTTTCCGGGCCTTCAAGTCAAGCAGAATGAAGAAGGAACTTTTATTTGTCAATCTAAGTACACCAGAAATTTGTTGAAGAAATTTGGAATGCAAGACTGTTCAAGTGCATCCACTCCTATGGTCACTGCAATAAAATTGGATAAGGATACTGGTATATCAGTAGATATTACTGATTACAGAGGTATGATTGGCTCACTACTCTATCTAACTGCAAGTAGACCTGATATCATGTATGCTACCTGTCTTTGTGCAAGATTTCAAGCAGATCTAAGAGAACCTCACTTAACAGCTGTGAAAAGAATTTTTAAGTACCTTAAGGGTACAGCTGATCTGTGATTGTGGTATCCTAGGGAATTAGACTTTAAGCTAATAGGTTACTCAGATGCAGATATTGCAGGGTGCAAAATTGACAGGAAAAGCACAAGTGGAAGCTGCCAATTTCTTGGAGGCAGATTAATTTCTTGGTTTAGCAAGAATCAAAAGTCAATTTCCACATCAACTGCAGAGGCAGAGTACATTGCTACAGGAAGCTATTATGCACAAATTTTTTGGATGAAGAATCAGTTACTGGATTATGGGTTAGAATTTTCTAAAATCCCTATTTATTGTGATAATCAAAGTGCTATTGTTATGACAGGTAATCCAGTTCAACACTCAATGACAAAGCACATCAGCATAAGGTACCATTTCATAAGGGAGCATGTGATGGAAGGTACAGTGGAATTGCATTTTGTTCCAACAGATCAACAACTAGCAGATATCTTCACAAAACCACTATGTGAAGCTACTTTTACAAGACTGGTAAATGAACTTGGAATGGTTTTGGGTTCTTTCTCTAAATCTGTTTAGTTTATGTTTTGATACATCAGACCTTATGATCAGTATTTACTGATTTTACTTTCTTTATGTAATCTGTGCTTAAATTGAAATTTACCTAAGTGATGATTGTTGTCTGATGTGAATTTCTAAACTCTGATAGTGATATGAATGTTTCTGTGACTATTCCATCCAATGAGGATAATCGTGCTAGATGCTGACCTAGTAGTCTTTAATATACTAAAGATCCCATGTTTGAAGTAATTGTTTATGTGTAAATCTTTTAACACAAGCAAATTCTGATACTGAGCTTGATTAGGTTTACTTTGTGTATCTTATTACTATGTCAAAACCTAGAATGGTGCTTCTTATCAGTTAAGTTTTGATGTTGGTAAATCTTATGGATGTACTAAGTGCTGATAAGCCTCACTTATCAAAAGAAAGAGAAAAGAAAAGAAATAAATATCAGGTACTCTTTTGAGATCTTGAGAAAAATATATGTGGAAGGGAAGACCCAAGTGCATTACTGGTATTAAGTAATATGCATTAGAAAAGCAAAATAAAATTTTCTTGGTGGCTTTTCACATTCTCTGATTACTGGAGAAATACTCTGATAATACCATAAATTCTGATAAGCAGTCGTGACTCACTTACACTGAGAAGCCACTGTAAAAAGGAATTTCAAAAGATGCATAAAATGAGCACAAAACAGTTGAGGTTGACTCATGCATGAACTCATTCTGTAGTGGACTTCAGACTAATGATAGATTTTGAGCAAAGTTCTTAGTTATGCCTTATTTCTAAGATGTACTGAAGTGAATCAGACTTTATTCTTTGTATGATATTTAGCTTAATGCACACACTTACACTCCATATGAATGATGAAAATTACTGTGGTGATCAATGTTGTTTTAGATGAACAGTTTAAGTGTCAGTTGCATAAATTCTGAGGATAAGTTCTGATGGAAGTTCTGATGATTAAGCTCTATTGTAACCATATCAGTATTTGTGTAAAGAATTACAGAAATAAACATTCACCTTTTGAGTTAAGAAGCCATATTCTGATGACTTTTAAATTCTGATAATAATCAAGTTCTGATGCTTATGTGGCAGTATTTATTTACTTAAGTTATTTTTAAGTCAATACTTGAACGGTTATATTTTATCAGAATATTGGGTTACATGAGATAAAGCAGTCATAACCATTCGTTTCATGGGAACAATTTTTTGGAAAAACTGAATGTGCATAGTAATCATTACTTATTTCCTGTGCACATTAACTCTGGATTTAGATCTTTTAATGACTGTTATTATTACACATTAGTTCAGGGAGATGAGGTATCATTATTTTTACCTGTAATTATTAAATAATCCTTACATCTCTTGGTATTCTATTGGCTATTTAAACTAACTATTCATTCCAGCCAATACATCTTCCATTTTCTCACAAACTCACTCTTTTTACATACTCATCAAAAACATGGTTCATTTCAACTTGCTCCTGAACTATGATACTTTTAATATCGAGTTGAGTTGTGATGATTGGTGACAGGAGTGGCATGTAACTGTCAAGCCTGAAGAGATCTGGAACTCAGTTCCACAAGAGGTTCACACAGACCTCTTATTTTTTTTAATGAACTATCATCTCCATTGTGATAGTCTGGAAGAGAAAAGGAGAGAAGCTCTCCATCAGCAAGAATGGATCATCCGTCTTGCAGTGCTATTCGTCAGCAGCAGAAGGAGCTAGTCGTTAGGTCTTCTTAGACTAGGACTAAGGTTGTTGATGTTAAGAATTCTAAGAATAGGACTATCTTGTAATTTTTGCATGTAATTGATAAATTTCATGAAATGTACTCATCTGATATATTAATGAAATTTTCTTTAAAAGTGCAAGATTTGGTCTTTGGTTCTCAAATTATGTGACTGTGCATGTTTTAATTGCAATTTGTTAATCTTTACTTCATCGTTTTTAACTTTATCCTGTGATGAATGTTTCGATTTAATAATGGTCAATAATAAATTATGATGGTTTGATGAAACAATTGAAGCACGGGTTCATGCATCTGAACCTGTGATAAGTGAAGCCTTCTTCTTCTAGAGCAAAGAGGACTAAGTCAGTTCCTCAAACACAGCAGAAAAGAAGGAAGATAATTTTGAGAGATGAATCAGAAGATGAGGCACAGGTTCAACCATCAGAACCTGTTGCTAAAGCAGCTGTGGAAGTAGCTGAGAAGGTCTCTTCTCAGAAAGTTCAAGAAACTGGGAGTTCTAGGCCACTCAAAAGGCTTAGAAAGATAAATTCTAAGGACAAAGCTCCCACCGTCTCTCCACCCTTGAAGAGATGGAAGAAACAAAGAGCTAACAGGGACACAGTTAAGTCAGATTTAGAGGATGTGGAAGCAGTAGCTAAGGAAGGGGATCAGGAATCTCTGATCTTCAAGAAGCCAATTGTGATTGAATCCCTTCCATCTACACAACCAAAATTTGCTGAAGCCACTAAATCTATACCTACACTGTCACCAATTCAAGCTGAAGACACTGCTCAAGACAGAGTGCCTACATCTCCCGTGTCTCCTATCATTGAACAAGTACATGCTGAAGACCCAGGTATAAGTGCTGAAATAGACATTCACAACTTGAATGTACCTGAGGTTCTGTACTTGGAATCTCCAACCATTCTTCAACGAACACCACCAACAACACCAATTTTAGATGCTGATATCAATGTAGATATTCCAATAACACCTCTTCTGAATCCAGATGATGAAGATCAGATATTAGGTGAGCATCAGAATTTGGATGTTGATCAGAACTTAGAGGATGATTTTAAAACCTCTATAGCCTCACACACTATCATTTTATCAGAGGAAGCTGATTCTGCAGGCTCTTTAAGTTCTGATGCTACTAATGTTGACACTACTGGTGAAGCTGCTATAAATGAAAATGCTGATGCAGCTGGTCCTTCAGGACATGCACCTCTATCAGCAGTTAATAAAGCTGATTTGATTAAAAAGTTTGTGAGAGGGGATGCACCAGTACCTTGGAGTGAAACTCCAAGAGGAAAAGAATGAATAAAGGAGTGGAACGAAGTTGATTTTGTTCCTACTGAAAAAATTCTTGCTAAGCACCTGACTAAGGCTGATGAGATGCTAATGAATGATGATTTTAAAGCACAGCTCAGAGTTACTGCATTGAGTACAAGGCACCTTCAAGGTCAACACTCCATAACTCAAGCCAACGTGAACAAAATTCAAAAAACTCTGATTCAGCAAGACATGAATGTAAAATTGGAAAAGAACAAGTTTTTTAAGCCAGCCTTTGACAACATTAGGTACATAGAAAAGACTCAAGAAAAGCAGCAAGCTCAAATATATGATATTTTGAAGAATCAAGCTGCTCAACAAGATCAACTCAATGAAATCCAAAACTCTATGGAATTGCTTGTCTCTCTCCTATTACCTGATGATGCCAAAAAGGGGGAGAAAGTGATTACGTCCAAATACAAAACTGATCAACCATTGAAGGGTAAAGATAATGATAATGATAATGATTGTTGGATTTTTAATGCAGCGGGGGCATGGCAAAACACTTTTACACATATAAAATCCAAATAAAAGCATATAAATCGTGAATAAAAATTCGAGGGATCGAATCTAACCTTTTTAAAATAATTCGGAGACAACGATCAGAGATCCATAGCAGTTGCTCCTCAAGTGTGAAGCACTCCACCGGTATCCACCAAGAAAACGATGTTAAGGAGGAGGAAGGAGGTGGAGAGAATTGGGTTTTCCAAACTTTTTGGGTTTTCGGGTTTGATGTGGGTTAGAATAAAATTAGGCTCTATAATAGTGTATTTATAGGCAAAATTTTCAGCTGAAATTTTCCCATAAATATTATTATTATTATCCCATTTATTATTCTCATTAATAATTAAAACACCTTTTAATTACTAATTCTTTTTCTAAACACTTTAGAAATAATTCTCTCTCTTGATTTAATTTCCAAAAATTAAATTCTTAATTAATAATATTAAGAACTTTTCTTAATTAATTTATAATCAATTAAATCTCATTTAATCAATTATTAAATTTGCCAATTAATTATTTATTTCACAAATAAATAATTATTAGCCATTATTAATTAATTCCTCCACCATTAAATCATTCTCTTTTTATGGTGTGACCCTGTAGGTTCAATATTAAGCCGGTAGTAGAAATAAATAATAAAACTATTTTATCATTATTTATATAAATTCTCTAATTTATTAAATATGATTAATTAATTAATCACATTTATTCTACATCGTGAGGGATACTTCTCAGCATATCGCGACTATCCGGATAATATGAATTCACTGCTTAGAATACCAAGAACCTATTCAGTGAATAGTTACCGTATAATAAACTCCTTCTACCCTACAATGTCCCGATTAAATACAAGGCATGGATCTCATGTCAAGCCTATCTAATTCAATCACTTTGCTTACCATTTACTATGCGTAGTTCTATGCAAATTAGAAACTCCTTTCTAATTTCATTTACTCTGGCCAGAGATTCCTGAACTAGCATAAGTGGATCAGCCTTAAACATTCACTTCCTTCACTGGAAGGGGTAGATCCTTTATTGATCATACACTATCTTCGTGTACAAATTCCTATACCCAGAAGAGCCCTAATAATTGTCCCTGGAGACTAAGAACTAAACCAAAGCATAGTTCAGTGTACACAAGATGACTATGATGACCTCAAGTCTAAGGATACTTGTACAACTATCACTATATGAATAACTGCTGACACGTGAATGAACTCCATCAGTTGTTCAGCTGTGCGAGTCATGTTCAGTGAACTTATTCCATAATAAGCACCTACATACTAGCTATAGTGTCACCACATAAATGTCTATGAGAACAGACATCCTTCATAATGAAGCAAGCATAGTATGTACCGATCTTTGCAGATTATTAATTACCAGTTAGTAATCCTATGACCAGGAACTATTTAAGTTTAGAGTTATCATCTTTTTAGGTCTCACTATTATGATCTCATCATAATCCATAAAAAGCTTTACTCTAAACTATGGTATATCTTATTTAAACACTTAAATAGATAAAGCCCGTAATAAAAACAAAACAAGTCTTTTATTAATATCAATGAAATCAAAACAGATTACATAAAAGTTATTCCTAAATCCTAATACATGATTGGACTTAGGACATATTCCTTTCAATGATGACCAGGGAAACTCTGAAAGGGGTAGAGGTCATGGTCAAGGCAAAGGCTCTTCATCTAAGAAAGCAGGAACTTCTACACAGAGAACAAGTTCCGATACTGGTAAAAGGATGAGTTCTAGTGAACAAACTTTGAAACTTGATGAAGAGATTTCCAAAAGGCTGTTCCTAAAGGACAATCCAGGCATGGATATTGAAAGTCTGAAGGAAGAAGAAGCTAGACTTAAAGCAGAAAATGTCAAGTCAAAGTCTAAGGCTTTCATTACTGTAAAGAAACCTCCAAAGCCTAGGGGCATTGTGATTAAAGAGAAGACAAACTCTGAGGCAACCAAAATTGAATCCAAAGCCAAATCACAAGTAGAGGTAGATCCAAGATTCAAGGGCAAAGCTAAAGTTGATGAACCTGTAAAGGTATACATGCCAATCATGGATCTGGAAGCAAAATCTGATGAAGATACTAGTCTGATATGAAGTTTGAGGAACAGATTTTGGAAGGCACCATATTCAGTAAATATGCTGAGGTTTCCAATGCATAACCCTATAGGAGTACTGGAAGATTTGCATAGCTCATCATGGACCGAACTATGTCTAACAAAGTTCGATTTCTCCTTTCAGATACCAATCTGGAGGAGTCCACTGGGAGACTATACCATTTATTTTGAGAGAATCTAGAAACACTCCATTAAAGTATTCACCACCTCGATCTAATCGAAGAATTATAATACTATATTTGGTTTGTTTCTCCACTTCATACTTATACTCTTTGAACTTTTCAAAGGCTTCAGACTTGTGTTTCATCAAACACACATCCGAATCTAGATCTATTATCCATGAAAGTAATGAAGTATGAAAATCCACCCATGGCTTGCGTAGACATTGGTCCACATACATCTGTGTGTACCATTCCTAGCAAATTTGCAGCCCTCTCTCCATGTCTACTAAATGGAGACTGCAGTGTCACTATAAAGTGAGATTTTCATCATCCCTTTTCTTTTATTAGTTTGTTCAATCTGAAGTAAATTATGTCACATTTATAAAGACCATTATTTAAAGTACCACGTCCATAAAGAATATCATCTCTAAGAATAGAACATTCATTATTCTCAATAATAAATGAAAATCCAGCCAAGTCTAACATGGGAATAATATTCCTCACAATCGAGGGAACAAAATAACAATTATTTCAAACAATAGTCTTGCCCGTAGGCCTATGTAAATGAAATGATTCTACATCTTCAGCAGCAACTCTTGCTCCATTTCCCATCAGTAGAATCACCTCCTCTTCCTCAAGAGTCCTACTTCTCCTTGGTCCCTGCAATAAATTGCTGATATGAGAACCACAGGCGGTATCGAATACCCAAGTAGAAATGACATATTCACTTCTATCATGAACATACCTGAATCAGAAGCGGTAGTCTCACTACCCATCTTCTTCAATTCTACAAGGTAAACCTTGCAGTTCCTCTTCCAGTGCCCCACCTTGTTACAGTGAAAGCAAACAACTTTGCTCTTGGGGTCTTCAGCTTTTGGTGGAACCGGCATTTTCTCACCTACTTTCTTCTTCTTGGAAGGGTTCCTCTTCCTTTTCTTAGGATTGGAACCTTCACCAATTAGAAGAACAGAACTCTTCTTAGGGGAAAATTCGATTCCGCAGTCTTCAACATGTTGTGGAGTTCAGGCAGGCTGACATCCAATTTATTCATGTGAAAGTTCACAACAAACTGCGAGAACGAACTCGGAAGTGATTGCAAGACCAAGTCTTGGCTCAGCTCCCCATCCATGGCAAAACCAAGTTGTCCAAGACGTTCAATCAAATTGATCATCTTAAGTACATGGTCATTCACAGATGATCCCTCAGACATCCTACAACCGAACAACTCTTTCGATATCTCATATTGAGCTGTCCTCCCCGCCACATCATACAACTCTTGTAGATGCATGAGGATAGTATGAGCATCCATATGCTCATGTTGCTTCTGTAGCTCAATGTTCATGGAAGCTAGCATGATGCATTGAGCAACATTTGCATCATCTATCCACTTACGATACATAACATGTTCATCATTATGCGCATCTCTAGCAGGTTCAGTAGGCTTAGGTGAGTCAATCACGTATTCCAGCTTCTCAATCCTGAGAACAATTCTCAAGTTTCGAAGCCAGTCAGCATAATTAGGACCAGTCAATTTGTGAGCATCTAGTATGCTCCTGAGTGATAGTGTAGAAGACATAATGTATATTTTAAATCTGTAAATGATAAACACATAACAACACTTAGCAAATATTCGATTTCATTTTAAAACACTATATGAATCGGGTCTTTATTCATAAGTGGCTCCCACTAGTTTTCCTAATTTATTCAACCCCCTACGTGAAAAATTAAGCATTCATAATGCTAGTGGGAATAGGGATCCTACATTCCATTACATGACCCCGGCTGTAGCACGAACTGCCATGTAATGTTCAATAGACAGACAACTCTTGTCAATTACATCTCATGTTATTCCCTAATCAAACTTTAGCCTCTTGAATAATTGAGTCTCGGCTGTAGCACGACAAACTCAATATTCTAAGTCAAGTCTAACCCAACATTCCGTACAGTTGAATCAGTCCCCAAAGGCCCACGGCTGTAGCACGTACCGACCTTTAGATTCTTATTCAATGTACACATCTCTATGTAATAGACAAGTATTTCTTATTTCGAAATCAAAGCCCTCGGCTGTAGCACGAACCGACAATGATTCAAAAATAAGAACTACTTTTCTATCATGTTGGAAGGCTATGACCGACACAAGCCCGTTGTGTCATTGGCCAATTACTACTTGATATTATTTAATTTTAGAGGGATTATATTACGTTACAATCATAATCATATTATAAAGAAATTCTTCCTTTTAAATTAAATATTTCAAATCAATAATCAATAATCAGATGATTCCCAGATCGGGTGGAGCATTGTCAAGATGCGTCACTTAATAACCCTTTCTTACAGATAGAAATCTGTTGTTGACAGAATCATCCTTTCTCTCATATCGAAATTTCATATTCAATTACGTGTTTCACAAACACAAAAATCTCATGATTGTATTCATAATATTGTTATTAAGGTTATGAAACAATTTCACTATACTAGGTTGTCTAACAAACGCCATTTAAGTTCACCTAAATCTATCATCGCATGATAAACTAAGCATATATCATATATATCAACATGAATAAACATCAAGGTAGGCATGTTATATCATCTAGCACATTAGTCTAAGCATTATACATCTCTATGTATCACATGAAGTATTTAAAAGCAATTAAAAATAGTCAAAAACAGCTTTAAAACACTTCATGGAAATATAAACAGTTCAAAACTTTTATATAAACTAAAATTGATCACTCCATTAGATCCGTCTCGGAAAAACGAATCCAACGGTATATTGCACGCCTAAAACGGAGTTACGAAACTCCCAGAAAATCAATTTTAAAATCAATAGAAGGGCTGTAACGCATTATAGGAACGCGTTACAGTACCTGTAACGCATTACAGGAACGCGTTACAGTACCTGTAACGTATTCCGGTGATGCGTTACACCCCTTTTCAGCCATTAAAGGGTGTAACGCATTCCGTGAATGCGCCACAGGTGTGTAACGCATTCCCGGAATGCGTTACACCCCTATTTTTTTTCAGCCGCCGCCGTCTTCTCTCTCCTCGAATTCCGTGCCGCCGTACTGTGCTCTGTCACTTTTCTTTCCGTGCACAACAGATGTTGCAGACAAGCACAGCAGTATAGATATAAACATATATATATATATATATATATATATATACTTTATATACATATATTTACTTATTTAATTACGAATTTAATTGTAAGAACTTCAAAAATTCATAATAAAAAATCTATACATCATAAAATTATGAAAAAAATACCCAGACGATCTACAACACTTGTAGAACCCAGATCAACATTCAAAATTATTATGAGAAATGATTTCTCATCAGACAAAATTAATCCATAATATAACTTGTAAAAATCATTATTAATTCATACAAGCACATAAAATTCTGAAATTTTTACCACAGATCTATATGCATATGCTCTGATACCATTGTTGGATTTTTAACGCAGCGGGGGCATGACAAAACACTTTTACATATACAAAATCCAAATAAAAGCATATAAATCGTGAATAAAAATTCGAGGGATCGAATCTAACCTTTTTAAAATAATTCGGAGATAACGATCAGAGATCCATAGCAGTTGCTCCTCAAGTGTGAAGCACTCCACCGGTATCCACCAAGAAAACGATGTTAAGGAGGAGGAAGGAGGTGGAGAGAATTGGGTTTTCCAAACTTTTTGGGTTTTCGGGTTTGATGTGGGTTAGAATAAAATTAGGCTCTATAATAGTGTATTTATAGGCAAAATTTTCAGCTGAAATTTTCCCATAAATATTATTATTATTATTATCCCATTTATTATTCTCATTAATAATTAAAACACCTTTTAATTACTAATTCTTTTTCTAAACACTTTAGAAATAATTCTCTCTCTTGATTTAATTTCCAAAAATTAAATTCTTAATTAATAATATTAAGAACTTTTCTTAATTAATTTATAATCAATTAAATCTCATTTAATCAATTATTAAATTTGCCAATTAATTATTTATTTCACAAATAAATAATTATTAGCCATTATTAATTAATTCCTCCACCATTAAATCATTCTCTTTTTATGGTGTGACCCTGTAGGTTCAATATTAAGCCGGTAGTAGAAATAAATAATAAAACTATTTTATTATTATTTATATAAATTCTCTAATTTATTAAATATGATTAATTAATTAATCACATTTATTCTACATCGTGAGGGATACTTCTCAGCATATCGCGACTATCCGGATAATATGAATTCACTGCTTAGAATACCAAGAACCTATTCAGTGAATAGTTATCGTATAATAAACTCCTTCTACCCTACAATGTCCCGATTAAATACAAGGCATGGATCTCGTGTCAAGCCTATCTAATTCAATCACTTTGCTTACCATTTACTATGCGTAGTTCTATTAAAATTAGAAACTCCTTTCTAATTTCATTTACTCTGGCCAGAGATTTCTGAACTAGCATAAGTGGATCAGCCTTGAACATTAGCTTCCTTCACTGGAAGGGGTAGATCCTTTATTGATCATACACTATCTTCGTGTACAAATTCCTATACCCAGAAGAGCCCTAATAATTGTCCCTGGAGACTAAGAACTAAACCAAAGCATAGTTCAGTGTACACAAGATGACTATGATGACCTCAAGTCTAAGGATACTTGTACAACTATCACTATGTGAACAACTGCTGACACGTGAGTGAACTCCATCAGTTGTTCAGCTGTGCGAGTCATGTTCAGTGAACTTATTCCATAATAAGCACCTACATACTAGCTATAGTGTCACCACACAAATGTCTAAGAGAACAGACATCCTTCATAATGAAGCAAGCATAGTATGTACCGATCTTTGTGGATTATTAATTACCAGTTAGTAATCCTATGACCAGGAACTATTTAAGTTTAGAGTTATCATCTTTTTAGGTCTCACTATTATGATCTCATCATAATCCATAAAAAGCTTTACTCTAAACTATGGTATATCTTATTTAAACACTTAAATAGATAAAACCCGTAATAAAAACAAAACAAGTCTTTATTAATATCAATGAAATCAAAACAGATTACATAAAAGTTATTCCTAAATCCTAATACATGATTGGACTTAGGACATATTCCTTTCAATGATGACCAGGGAAACTCTGAAAGGGGTAGAGGTCATGGTCAAGGCAAAGGCTCTTCATCTAAGAAAGCAGGAACTTCTACACAGAGAACAAGTTCCGATACTGGTAAAATGATGAGTTCTAGTGAACAAACTTTGAAACTTGATGAAGAGATTTCCAAAAGGCTATTCCTAAAGGACAATCCAGGCATGGATATTGAAAGTCTGAAGGAAGAAGAAACTAGACTTAAAGCAGAAAATGTCAAGTCAAAGTCTAAGGCTTTCATTACTGCAAAGAAACCTCCAAAGCCTAGGGGCATTGTGATTAAAGAGAAGACAAACTCTGAGGCAACCAAAATTGAATCCAAAGCCAAATCACAAGTAGAGGTAGATCCAAGATTCAAGGGCAAAGCTAAAGTTGATGAACCTGTAAAGGTATACATGCCAATCATGGATCTGGAAGCAAAATCTGATGAAGATACTAGTCTGATTTTGAAGAAGAAGAATATTCAAACAAGCTCTGATAGAGCTCATGTTATTCAAGATCAGGACTTAGTAAATTCTGATATTACAATGAAGCAAGCAACCTCTGACAGAGCTCAAGTTGGCTTGATATCAAAAGATAAAGAAAAGGAAACCTCTGACATTGCTCATATTAAACCTTTAAAAATTCTACTACCTGGGTTTACTAAAGCTCAACAATCTACTCAACTTTTGAAGACTACATTAAGTGGTTTTGAAGCAAGAGTTATTAGAGGAAAGGAAGCTAGAGATAAATCAGGATCGGGTAGTTCTAAAGAAAAGAGGGTAAATAATACTACCTCTGATCCAACTTCTTTGAGTGAACCAGGAGTAGGAACAACTCCTGAAAGATTGAATCAACTGGAGTCTGTACAAATGGTTTACCACTCTGTACTGAAAGAAGATATCATGCTATATTTCATGACAGATGGGAGGGCATTTCAGATTAGAAAGAATGCTATTAGTTTGAAGTATTTTGAAGAATTGCAATATGTGCTATTTCTACTTCAAGTGAAAAAAGGTCAACAGATGGTGCTGCCAGTTACTTAAAATCTGATATTAAAAGGCAGAAGAAACTTTAATCTGTAAAGTCTAACAGACCTTATTATTCTAAGTATAGAGCTCACAATGGTGATATTGTTAAGATGAAGCCTAATACCGCCAAAATCATCACTACATTTCTTGGTATTAAGGGACTTGAATTCAATCTAGAGTCTGATAAAGCCTATGTCATCAGACTGGATCAGGATATAAGGAAAGCAAAAATAAATGATCTCAGGGCTTCTATCTTTCAAACAGGTAAAGATACAGTTGAACTTAAAAATGCAAAAAGGAGGATGAAGAATGAACTTGAGTATGCTGAGAGAAGTCTATTGAAGAACTATCTCAGAACAAATCCTGACATTAAAGAGATTACATACTGAAGCCAAATCAAGAACTACAGCTGATAAATTCTGAAGGTTATATAGGCTAAAGCTGATATCAGACTTTAAGGATGGTAAAAGCTACAAGGACTGTGAGTTGTAGTTACTTAGTCAAATTCTCATATGCATTTATACTTAATGTTTTTGACATCATCAAATATCTATTGAACTTGTATATTATGCTAATTTACAAGTTGGGGGAGATTTTTAGATATATTTGTGATGTCATGTCTAATAATGATTTGTGTTTAGTTTTCAGATCTTAACTAATAGGACAAATCAGGACTTGACTGGAAATCAGTACTTATATTGAAGTCAGAACTTAAGATATCAGAACTTAAGATATCAGAAGATATTTATCAGGAGATAATATCAGGATTTAAGAAGACTTTCAGATGAGGAAGACGACTGATTGAAGGAAAGAAGATCAAGACAAACATAAGAAGAGATATGCATGGAGAAGAATTCTATGAAGAATAGAATAATTGGAAGAAAAGATAACTAGTTGATATATTTTAGGATGCAGACTTATGTTCGATATAAATTAGAAGATTATCTTGTAACTGTGTGTCTATATAAACACATCATAGGGTTTACACTATAAGTGTTATCTTAATCGAGAATATTATTCATTGTAACCCTAACAGCTCTCATGATATTTGTTCATCACTGAGAGAGAACGGTTCCATTGTAATACTGTTTCATTAATAATATTATTCTGTGTTTCATACTTGTGTTCTTAATTCGATTTGATTGTACTAGACACTGTATTCAACCCCTTCTACAGTGTGTGTGACCTAACATGGATATTCTAACCGAGATAGATGATCAACGACTTGATTCTTAGTACCTTTCCTATCTTTGATCTCTAATTCAAACTCCTAAAGTAAAAGAACCCATCGAATCAATCTAGGCTTCGAGTCCTTCTTTGAGACAAGATAGCGAATATCAACATGATCAGTGAAAACTGTCACCTTTGTCCCAAGCAAATAAGATCGAAACTTCTCAAAACTGTAGACAATGGCCAATAGTTCTTTCTCAGTAGTAGTATAGTTCAGTTGAGCACCATTGAGGGTCTTACTAGCATAGTAGACCACATGAAATTTATTGTTTTTTCTCTGTCCAATAACTGCTCCAACTGCATAGTCACTTGCATCGCACATCATTTCAAAAGGCTCATTCCAATCAGGTGCAGTTATGACAGGTGCCGTGATCAAACTCGTCTTTAAGATCTCAAAAGCAGCTCGACACTCATCATCAAACTTGAAAGGGACATCCTTCTCTAGCAGATTGCACAATGGTTTAGAGATTTTAGAGAAGTCCTTGTTGAACCACCTATAGAAGCCTGCATGACCAAGAAAGCTGCAGACTCCCTTAACAGAAATTGGTGGAGGAAGGTTTTCAATGACCCCCGCCTTGGCTTTGTCCACCTCAAGACCTTTACTAGAGACCTTGTGCCAAAAAATGATGCCCTGTTGCACCAAAAAGTGACATTTCTCCCAGTTGAGAAACAGATTGGTCTCAACACACCTTTTAAGAACTACGCCAAGATCCTGCAAGCACTCATCAAAAGAATCTCCGAACACGGAGAAATCATCCATGAACACCTCCACATTCTGACCAATTATGTCAGAGAAAATGGCTATCATAAATCTCTGAAATATGGCAGGTGCACCACATAACCCAAAAGAATCTCTTCTGAAGGCAAAAGTACCAAAATGGACAGGTGAAGGTAGTCTTTTCCTGATCTTCTGGAGCGATGCAAATCTGATTATAACCCGAATAACTATCCAGAAGACAATAATATTCATGCCAAGCCAATCTATCAAGCACTTGATCAATAACGGAAGACGGAAGTGATCTTTCCTTGTGACTTTGTTCAACTTCCTGTAATTCATGCAGACTCTCCACCCCATGACTGTTCGAGTAGGATTGAGCTCATTCTTCTCATTAGCAACAACTGTGATGCCTCCTTTCTTTGGCACACAATGAACTGGACTCACCCAAGAACTGTCAGAAATAGGATAGATATTCCCTGCATCTAGCTACTTGAGAATTTCCTTCTTCACAACCTCTTTCATGATCAAATTTAGCCTCCTCTGTTGCTCAACGGTCGGCTTACTTTCTTCCTCTAGCAGATTTTTATGCATGCAATAAGAAGGGCTGATTTCCTTGATATCTGCTATAGTCCATCCAATTGCCGATTTGAACTTCTCAGAATTCTCAAGAGCTTTTCCTCATCACTACTTGAAAGGTCAGATGTAATAATAACATGCAAAGTAGATGCATCACCTAAAAACGTATACCTCAAGTGTTCAAGAAAAGGTTCAAGCTCGAGTGTAGGAGCTTCCTCAATAGATGGCTTGAGGCGCTTTGGAGAATTTTTCAGCTCTTCCAATCCAAGAGATTCAAACGGCATATCCAGCCTTCGCTTCCAAGGAGAAGCATTCAAATACTGTAACTGCTCATCACCTTCATCATCTTCACTATCTGAATTCCCCAACAAGGCCTTCTCTTAGGCATCAGACCTTAGCATTTGATCAAGTTCTAAAGTAACCACATAATCGACCAATTCCACTTTTAAGCACTCCTCGTTATCAGTAGGGAATTTCATGGCATTGAATACATTAAAAGTCACATCCTGATCCATTACTCACATAGTGAGATCACCCTTCTGCACATATATCAAGGTTCGGCCAGTAGCCAAGAATGGTCTTCTCAAGATTTTGAGAATCTTTTTATCCTCCTCGAAATTAAGAATTACAAAATCAGCAGAAAAGATGAGTTTGTCCACCTTGACCAAAACATCCTCAACAATGCCTCGTGGATATGTAATAGAGCGATCGGCCAACTGCTAGGACATATAAGTAGGCTTAGGATCAGGTAGATCCAACTTCTTGAAGACAGATAAAGGCATCAGATTGATGCTAGCTCCCAAATCACAGAAACACTTGTCGAATGACAAGTTTCCAATGCTGCAAGGAATAGTGAAGCTTTCAAGATCTTTAAGCTTCAGATGTAACATCTGTTGCAGCAAAACACTGCATTCCTCAATTAGAGCAACAATCTCTAAGTCATCGAGCTTCACTTTCCGAGAGAGAATACATTTCATAAACTTAACATAACTAGGCATCTGTTCAAGATATCATCAACATATATCTGCACAAAAAGTAAGTCTTTCCCATGGTTGAGGTAGAACAGTATTTTTTCAATAGTTCCTCTGTTAAATCCACTTTCCAGAAGAAACTGAGCTAAAGTCTCATACCATGCTCTTGGAGCTTGCTTAAGGCCATAAAGTGCTTTATCAAGCCTGTAGACATGATTTGGAAATTTGGAATCTACAAAGCCTGGAGGTTGTTCAACATATACTTCCTCTTCCAATTCTCCATTGAGAAAAACACTTTTCACATCCATTTGAAAGATAGTTAACTTTTTGTGAGCAGCATAAGCCAAAAATATTCTTATGGCTTCCAATCTAGCAACTGGTGCAAATGTTTCATCATAATCAATTCCCTCCTGTTGAGAATATCCTTTTGCAACCAGCCTTGCTTTATTCCTTGTAATTATGCCATCACTATCAGTTTTGTTTCTGAACACCCACTTTGTACCAACAACAGATCTATTCTTTGGTCTTGGCACTAGGGTCCAGACTTTATTTCTTTCAAATTTATTTAACTCCTCCTGCATTGCTTGCACCCAATCAGCATCTTGAAGAGCTTCTTCCACTTTCTTTGGTTCAGTCTGAGAAAGAAAAAAATTATAGAGACATTCACTTGAAGTAGTTGTTCTAGTTCTGACACCTGCATTAGGATTTCCAATAATAAGTCAGGTGTATGTGATTTAGTCCACTTCCTTGCAGATGAAAGGTTTTCTCTAGAACTGGATGCTCCCCCATGATCCATGCTATCTTCATCAACATTTTCGGATGCTCCCCCTGAAACTATGCTCTCTGAGTTGGATCCTTCAGAATTTAAGTTATCAGAACTATCAGAACTTGGCTTATCAGAATTTGATGAATCAGAACTTGAAAAGCCAGTTGTATGTTCTGATTCTTCTTGAGATGTGGTTGTATCTTCAGTATGCTCCCCCTGCACAGGTGCATCTTCCTTTGGTGTAGTCATCACAGTTTCAATAACATCAGAGTTTAATCCATCAGAGTTTGCAGTATCAGGATTTAGACTGTCAGCATTTTTAGTATCGCAATTTAAGTCTTCATTTTCAAATCTCAGCTGATCATGATCATTGAAATCTTCAAGTCCAGTAATCTTCTTATCATCAAAGGAGACATTAATAAATTCCATGACAACCCTTGTTCTTAAATTGTAGACTCTGAAGGCTTTTGTGGAAAGTGGATATCCAACAAAAAATCCTTCATCAGCTTTTAAATCAAATTTGGATAGCTGTTCAGGGTGAGTCTTAAGAACAAAACACTTGCATCCAAATACATGAAAATACTTCAGATTTGGCTTCTTTTTCTTCACCATCTCATATGGTGTCTTTCCATGCTTGTTAATTAGTGTTGCATTCTGAGTAAAACAAGCAGTCTGCACAGCTTCAGCCCAAAAATAGGTTGGTAGCTTTGCTTCATCAAGCATAGTTCGTGCAGCTTCAATAAGAGTTCTATTCTTTCTTTCAACAACTCCATTTTGCTTTGGAGTTCCAGGAGCAGAAAATTCCTGCTTGATTCCATGGTCTTTACAGAACTCTTCCATGATCAAATTCTTGAACTCAGTGTTATTATCACTTCTTATGATCTTCACAATATCTTTGACCAATTTATCCAGTTGCTTGACATGATCAATTAAGATAGATGCAGTTTCACTTTTTGTATGCAAGAAATACACCCAAGTGTATCTGGTGAACTCATCCACTATCACTATAGCATATTTCTTCTTTGCAATAGACATGACATTCACTGGGCCAAATAGATCTACATGTAGTAGGTGATAAGGCTCAAGAATTGATGATTCAGTCTTGCTCTTGAATGAAGATTTTCTTTGTTTAGCCTTCTGATAAGAATCACAAAGGCCATCAGGAGCAAATACTGATTTTGGCAGTCCTCACAAAAGATCTTTCTTGACTAGTTCATTTATATTGTTAAAATTTAAATGAGAGAGTTTCTTGTGCCAATTCCAGCTTTCTTCAATTGATGTTCTACTTAACAGACAGATTACAGAACCATCAGTACTTGTTGAAAGCTTGGCTTCATAAATGTTACCATGCCTATATCCTTTCAGAACAACTTTTCCTGTAGATTTGCTTACAACTTCACAGTGTTCTTCAAAGAAATCCACATGATAACCTCTGTCACAGATTTGACTAACACTCAGCAGATTGTGTTTAAGTCCTGAGACCAGAGCTACTTCTTTAATGATGACATTCCCAAGATTGATATTGCCATATCCCAGTGTTTTTCCAATGTTGCCATCTCCATAAGAAACACTTGGGCTAGCTTTCTCCATAAAGCCTGATAGCAGGGCTTTATTTCCAGTCATATGTCCTGAACATCCACTGTCCAGAACTAAGATGTTTTTCCTGTTGCCCTGCAATCACAAAGACCACTAATGATTAGTTTAAATGACCCAGACTTGCTTGGATCCTTTGGCCTTATTAAGTTTGTTAACATTTGTAGCGGATTTAGCATCAGAGTTTATGTTAACATTTTTCTTATCAACATTTACATTATCAGACTTTGTATCAAAACTTACACTAGAAGGAACAATGCTAACTTTCTTTAAAGAAGGTTTTATTTGATAATAATCATAGGACAAACTATGATATTCCTTACAAGTTTAAATGGAATGCTATAAACTACCACAATGAAAACAAGGATTTTGTGGCCTATATCTAACAGGCTGACTCTAAACTCCTGACTTTGAAGGTAAGGAGTTTAAGTTCTTATTCTTCCTGCAAAAAGAAGCCAGATGGTTAGAACTTCCACAGTTATGACATGTTTTTCTAGGAGCATTAGAAACAGGCTTATAATCATTGCTTTTATTCACACCTTTCTTTCCATTCCTATTTTTCCTAGGTGACTTTACCTTGTTTACATTCTTAACATCTTTCAGCTTATGCTTAAACTGCTTCTTTGTCATTAAGCCTACGTTAACTTCAGTTGTCTTTTCATTTTTAGTTTGTCAGAAGTCAATTCCTCTTTAACTTTTAATTTCTCAGTATCAGACTTTACAGCTACAAACTTAACAGGTTTTAACTTTGGCTTTTGTTTAACAACTATAGGCTTAATTTCTATAGTTTCTTTATCATTCTTATCATCTCCATAACCTAAGCCCTCTTTCCAGTTTCCACTACTTAACAAATTCTGAGTTGTTCTGCCAGAGTTAGTCCAAGTCCTGATAATCTCTCTTTCCTTTTCTAACTCAGTTTTTAGAGATTCATTCATTTTAAGTACTTCATCCCTAACATAGAAAGCATCATCTCTATCTTTCTGAGTTTGATGGAACATGACTAACTCTTTTTCTAAATAATCATCCTCTTTTTACAAGCAAGATTTTCAGAAGTTAATCTTTCACATGTTAAAGTTTGATCTCTATAACTAATGAACATGGTTTTAAGATATCTTCTCAACTTATTAATGTCATCAGTATGAAAGGCATAAGTAGTTTGAGGTACCTTTAACTCAGCAGCTTCAGAACTGCTATCAGCATTTGCCATCAAGGCATAGTTCACCTCACTTTCAGAATCTTAAGTGTCTGTCCAGCTTTTCTTCTTTGTGACAAGAGCCTTGCCTTTGTCACTCTTCACTTTCTTGCAATCAGGAGATATGTGGCCTTTCTCACCACAGTTGTAGCATTTGACATTTGTATAATCTCCTCTGTCAGACTTCCCTCCTTCGCCTTTAGATTTTCTGAAGCTCTTCTTATCAGAACTTGCACCTTTCCTAGAAAACTTCTTTCCCTTCCTGAACTTTCTATATGCAATCCTTGTGATTCCTTTCATCATAAGAGCACACAGCTTCATCATCTCTTCATCAGCATCCATCTCAGGCAAGCTTTCAGTTTCTGAGTCATCATCACTATCAGAACTTGATGAATTAGTATCAGACTTTGTGATGAGCGCTTTTCCCTTGCCTTTCCTAGAGGTAGCTGCCTTGGGGGATTCTTCCTCAGCCTTAAGAGCAACTGTCCTTGACTTTCCTCCTTTCCTCTTGCTTCTTTGTTCCATCTCAAGTTCATGAGTCTTGAGCATCCCAGAATTTTTATCAAGAGTTGTTTCTTCAAGATTATAGTTGTCTCTTATAATTATGGCCTTTAAATCCCAACTTTCAGGAAAAGCTAACAGGAATTTAAGATTTGAATCTTCAAGATCATACTCCTTATCAACTAGTGACAAATCATTCAAGAGTTTGACAAATCTGTCATATAAATCAGTCAATGACTCATTAGGCTTTGAGTCAAAGTGTTCATACTCTTGAGTGAGTATAGTCTTCCTAGTCTTCTTAATCGAATCAGTTCCCTGACATCTTGTTTCCAAGGCATCCCATATCTCCTTTGCAGTCTTGTAGTTAATTACCCTGTTTGACATTACATTATCAATGGCACTATACAGCAAGGGTCGTACCTTAGCATTCTTAGCAATTGATGCGATATCTTCAGCGGTGTAATCACTCTTCTCCTTTGGTATAGACTTTGCTGCTTCACCTGCAACTGCCACAGCGAGTTTTGTTGGCTTGTGAGATCCTTCATTGATTCTATCAAGATATTCTGGATCTGTAGCTTCCAGAAACATAGTCATCCTCACCTTCCATATGGGATATTCAGATGGTTTCAGTATGGGAACTCTAATAGCCTCATATCGACTATGGATTTGAGTCTTTGGAGGTTCTTCAGTTTTGGTGGGCTTGGTTGGAGTTTCTGCTTCAGACATGATTGTTTTTGGATCTTAAACTGTTTGTGTTTTAACAGATAGGCTCTGATACCACTTGTTAGGTTACACACACTATAGAAGGGGCTTTAATACAGTATATAGCACAATCAAATCGAATTCAAAGAACACAAGTAACAGAAAACAAACTTTATTAAACTCTGTTACAATGTAGAACTGTCCTCTCTCAGTGATGAACAAAATATCACGAGAGCTGCTAGGGTTACAATAAATAATATTCTCGATGATGATAACACTTATAGTGTGAACCCTATGTCTGTGTTTATATACTACACAGTTACAAGATAATCGCTAATTGATATGGAATATAATCCTGCTTCCTAAAATATATCAATCAGATATCTTTTCTTCCAAGTATTCTATTCTTCATAGAATTCCTTCTTCATGCATATCTCTTCTTGCGTTTGTCTTGATCTTCTTTCCTTTCAATCAGCCGCCTTCCTTATCTGAAAGTTTCATTTAAGTCCTGATATTATGTCCTGATAAATATCTCCTGAACCTTAAGTACTGATAACTTAAGTTCTGACTTCAGTATAAGTGCTGATTTCCAGTTAAGTACTGATTTGTCCTGTTTAAGTAAGATCTGAAAACTAAACACAAATCATATTAGACATGACATTATCAAATATATCTAACAAACTTCTTCCTTGAGATAACCATTTAGAAAAGCGCTTTTGACGTCCATCTGGTAGAGCTTGAACTTCTTGTGAGCTGCAAAAGCCATTAAGATTCGAATAGCTTCTAATCGAGCTACTGGAGCATATGTCTCATCATAATCGATTCCTTCCTGTTGGTTGTATCCCTGGGCAACCAAACGAGCTTTGTTGCGAATAATGTTGCCGTCTTCATCCTTCTTATTCTTGAAAACCCAGCGAGTACCAATGATCTTGGCATCCTGAGGAGGTGGGACGAGTTCCCAAACATCACAATGCTCGAACTGATTAATTTCTTCCTGCATAGCAAATGACCAATGTTCATCTGCCACTGCTTCTTGAGCGTTCTTCGGTTCGAACTCAGCAACAAAAGCACCGAATGCACACAGATTATGAAATCTGCTTCGAGTAGAAATCCCTTGATCTAAATCAGTAAGAAGATTATCTGGTGGGTGATTCTTCACAGTCCTAGAAGACTTATGAAGTTGAATATTACTCATCTCTTCCTCATTAGAATTGTCTGCCTGGAAATGAATAGGACTTGTCTCATTCAAAAGAGATTGCCTCATTTCCGCTTGTGAAGATTTATCCAGAGGAGTAACAGAATTCACATTTGACACACTATCAGGAGTCTTGGGAGAGCCAGAAGTTCATCTGAAGCTTGAATAGATCCTGAAGAGTTATCAGAAGACTGAGATGGACCTGGAGAATCTTGACTGCTTGATTTGTCAGAATGAGATTCTTTTCAGAATGAGACTGTCTCATTTGGGAATGAGACGGTAGATCCGCAGTGTCTTCATCAATCGAAGATATATTCCTTGAGGATTCATTGAAAGCAATATTGATGGATTCTTCTACTTTGTTCTTGCCAGAATTATAAACACGATAAGCTTTGCTTGTTGTAGAATATCCCAAGAAAATTCCTTCCGTAGATTTTGCATCGAACTTGCCACGATTATTTTGAGTATCTAAGATAAAACACTTTGAACCAAATACTCGAAAATAACTAATGTTAGGAGTCCTTTTCTTAAGCAATTCATACGGAGTTTTAAGAAAAATAGGATGAATAAGTACTCTATTTAAAACATAACAGGAAGTGTGTACCGCTTCAGCCCAAAATTTTCTTGGAAGCTTACTCTCATATAGTAGAGTTCTGGCAGTTTCCTGTAATGCTCTATTCTTGCGTTCCACTACTCCGTTCTGCTGAGGAGTTCGAGGAGCTGAGAATTCATGAGTGATTCCTCTCGATTTACAGAAGGTGATAAAATCCTTCTCGAATTCACCTCCATGGTCACTACGGATAGTCTTGAGCTTATATAAATACGTAGTCTCAAGGTTAGTAATAAGATCCTTAAACTCAACAAAAGCTTCATCCTTAGTACGCAAAAATAGTACCCAAGTAAAGCGAGAATAATCATCAACTATAACAAAAGCATAATTCTTACCTCCCAAACTTACATACCTTTCTGGACCAAAAAGATCTAGATGAAGAAGCTGCAAAGGGTCAGTTGTTGACACACGATTCTTAGTAGTGAAAGATGTCTTTACCTATTTTCCTAGCTGACATGTTGTGCAAGGTTCAACCTTCTTGAATTTTAGCTTGGGTAGACCTCGTACCAGATCATGAGAAGATATCTTCCAAAGAAGATCCATGTGAATATGACCTAGACGTCGATGCCAAAGATTCTGCTGATCTTGAACAATAGCAAGACAGATTTCCTCCTGTTGTTCATCAAAATCTAACATGAAAATATTTCCTTTCCTTTTGGCAACTAAAGCAAACTCGTTAGTCTTAGTACCAATATAACATACATCTTTATCGAACTTAACCTTATGACCAGCATCAGTAAGTTGACTTACACTAATAAGATTATATTTCAAACCATCAACTAAATGAACGCTAGAAATAGCAAACTTGTCATTACCAATGGTGCATTTTCCAATAATTATGACGGTGTTTGAATCTCCAAGAGTAACTAAGCCACCTTCTTTGGCAACTAGAGATATAAAATTGGATTTATCACCTGTCATGTGACGTGAACAACCACTGTCGATGATCCATTTATTTCACAGAACATGGACCTTCAAGCAAACCTGCAAAAATTGCTTTATCTCTTAGGTACCCACTTAACCTTGGGTCCTGGTTGGTTAGTATCACAAATCTTATATAAATGTCTATCTGATTTCTTAATCCACATCTGAACAATATTAACAGATGTATTAGCAGATTTATATCTAACAGACGATTTATAAGATGAGTTAGAGGAGTGGCCCTTGATACCACATAATTTAGATTCAGATGTAGGGTGACCAGCTTTGCCACAATCTCGACATTTCTCATAAGGCTTTTTATTTCATAGGAGCTCGCTTGTACCCTCCTTGAAATGCACGTTTCTTGATTGATTCACATCCTAAACCTCCTTTATCAAGAGAAGATTTTTGTTCACCAAGAAGAGCATTCAAAGTTCCTTCTCCATGGAAAGATTTAGCTAAATCCTTTTCAAGCTGTACAACTTTCTGCTTTAATTCTGGAACCAGGGGATCAGGAGCACTGTCTCCTTTAACGGTTTCTGGATCAACAGAGATTGACTCTTTCTTCAAGGCTTCAAGGCATACATCTTTCATCTCAATCTCATTTTTGAGATATTGATTTTCTTCAGTAAGTTTTGAAACCCTTTCAAACAAAGATTTGTTTTCAGCAACCAAGGCTTCTTCCTTCATGGGGTCATCCATTTCACTAAGAACTTCACTTAATGCTTGTTTTAAATAAGCATTCTTTTCTTTTAGCTTCTTAACCTGAACCTGCAGATTTAACATCAATGAATATATATTTGAATTATACTTTATATTTTGTACCTCATCATTGTCACTGGAGTTATCCTCGAGTCCTGCAAAGCAAAGTTGAGCAACTTCATCGTCTGAATCAATCTCTACGTCAGATTCATCATCACTCCAAGTAATTAATTCCTTCTTTTTGTTCTTCAGCTTGTAGCAGTCCTTTTTGAAATGTCCTTTCTTTCCACACTCAAAACAAGTGTCCTTGCTTTGATTTGTTTTACTCTCCTTGCTCGAATTAGATTTGAAGTCCTTCTTTGGAAACTGTGACTTCATAGGTCGTTTAGAGGCATTCCTTTTGACAAGAAATTTATGAAACTTCTTGGTTAGAAGAGCAATTTCTTCATTAGAATCATCAGGAGATTCGTCTGCATCTGCATTAAGTGCAAGAGTTTTCTTACGAGGAGCTTCATCTTCTTCATCATATCTGCGTAGCTGATTTTCGAATTCTTCCAATTCACTGAATAGTGTTAGAGTGTCCATAGTCGAAAGCAGTGTCGAATCCTGTAGAATGGTAACCTTTGGAGCAAACTTCTTTGGCATTGCTCTGAGGATTTTCCTATTGATCTCAGATTGAGGAATAATCATTTCCAGAAGTGAGATAGAGTTCATCAATATCAGGAATCTCCCTTGAGCATCTCGCACGCTTTCATCTCTTTCCAACCTGAAGCCTTCATAGGTATTCATGAGCATACTTAATTTTACTTCACGTACCTTAGACGTGCCTTCGTGGCTGACTTTGATCACATCCCAGATCTGTTTGGCAGTAGTACATGCTGATACTTTTCTTAATTCTGTAGCTACCATGCCATTGAGAAGTGAGTTCATAGCTTTAGCATTGGAGTTCATTGCATTCACTTCTTCAGGAGAGAGATCCTTGAGAGATTTTGGCTTCCCTTCTTTCATAGGAGTTGTAAAACCATTTTCTACAGCATCCCATTCTAATGCATCACGCTGGAGAAAGATTTTCATCCGGAACTTCCAGTCATTGTAGGTTTCAGCACCATGAAGCAGTGGTGGATAATTGTTTGAATACCTATCTGGTTGAGCCATGGATCGCTAGCAAAATAAACACTAAAAAGAGAATTAAATGCACCTGCTCTGATACCAATTGAAATTTGATGTCTCGATAGATAATATTATATTCTAACTGTCAAGGCAAATGGGACAGTCTCTTATGTAACTGGGACAGTTCCTTTACAAATGAGACAATGAATGGGGTAGTCTCAATTAACTGCAGAATGTAAATAACAGTAATTAAAATGCAGAATGCTGAAAACTTAATAAGGCATAACGCCAAAAGTTTTCACTTGGTTCGGCCCCTACACCTAGTCCATGGCCTACATCCAAGTCCCTACGACAACTAGCATAGAGAATGTATTATATCCACTTAAAACAAAGTACTTACAAACTTTCCTTGATTACAAACTTGGCCACTTGAAAGAAACCTTTCCCTAGCACACATCTACCTAGCACACAACTACTTCCTTTTGTAATCAAACTCCCACAACCCGGGACAAGTGATATAATACACCTTTCAGATACAAGAATAAAATATGAAAGATTACAACTCAAACTAGGCTTCTTGTTTAACTGAATGTATATCTCGAGTATAAAGAACAAGAAGGTGTTTTCAGATGATGAAAGATTGACGTGAAAGCATTAGAGAAAATCTGAAAGAAATGAGTTGTATATATAGACAAAGATCTAACAGATTTATTTTCAAACAAAGGATAAGATAGATAATATTTGAAAACAAGTTTGTTTGAAAATATTTGAATGAAACTTGAGAAACTAATCTGTTAGTTGTTTGAAAAAGATAAACCAAGTAAAAGATAAGTCTTGAAAGATTCAAACTTGGTTTATAAGATAGGGTTTATTTGAGATAAGTTAAAGAGATATTTATCCAGTCAAACAAGATATACATAAAACTCTAACCCTTATCTAAGCCTGGGAAAGTCTCCTGAAATATCTGAGCAAACTGCAATGCTTGAATCTCGGTTGCTTCCATTCTGTTTTTTTGCATTCTATAGTTGAAAGATCTTATCATCATAAACACGTAAAACTAACATATTCTACATGAGAAACTGAGTAAATGTTGAATTATCGTACTTATAACTACAAAATATAATCCTAAATGAGGCATACTACTTGTGCGTCCCTTGATGTCTAGAGTCTAGACATGCATGTACACCCGAACTATTAGTTGAGGTTAAATCGAAATGCTGCAAACATGAGCATGCCTGGTTAACCTGGGATATTACATCCGAGCACTGTAATATACCCTAGTTTACATTATTTAACCATCCTCAAATCTCAATGGTTGTGTAGAATGCAGATCATGGAAATTTACCTCACCCAGAAAAAGTTTTTGGTATCAGTCGATAAAGCCTGTTGCAGTAGCTTTTTGGTTCACTAAAACTTTATCATACATAAATGAACTTTTTTCGACACAACCATGCCACCGAGGCCGTCGCCATAATGTTAACTTCTGTGAAATACGATGGAGCCATAGAGAATTAAGAAGTATTCTGAGTATTCCATTTAAGTTAATTTGCTATAAACTCGTTCTTTGTTCATTTTATATTATGTAGTAATTATAACAAACTTAACCCGCATATTACAACAATACCCATAAACTATGTCTTTTATTCTCCAATACTCCTTCTCATAGTTCAGCCATGCCTATAATCAAATGGTTGAGAGCACTAAATCTAGGTGTTGTAAGCTTAAGGTGTCGAAGAAAATATCAAGAACCATGCACTCCTCTGTACAGCTATCGAGATGAAATTTTAATTTCATTTTCAACGTACATGCCTAAACAATCGCATTTTCATCCATCTCTATATAACTCCACGTAACTCCTAATTCCAAACATCTCAATTTTGCACTACCCGAAGTGTTAATTCTGATACCATTGTTGGAGTTTAATCTAAACTCATTTTAGTTTATTTATTTCTGGTACTTTTATTTCTGTTAAATAAGTTGCTGCGTGTAAGTATTGATTTGTACACAGCAAGACTAGGTAATGTTTGTTTCCGTTTCCATAGGAGATCATGCAGGCGTGGAGTAATAATAGGAGTGTCCTATGTTATGTCAACCTCTGTAGTCTAGGTGCTTAAGTAGTTCTCCACAACTCAGTCTCTTTTAGTTGAGTGTGGCTAGTAATCATTTTAGCATAAGTCTAAATAATAACATAAAACTGAGCTTGCCTCAAACTTGTGAGTGTGTGTTACTACTTTTGCCAGAGATATATATGTGTGAATAGTTTCCAGTCTCTACATTGTGGTATCAGAGCTACGGAACACTATTACATTTATGTTTAAAGCAACACCAATGGATGTGAACAAACTAAAAGGGGGTCAGTAGGGTTGAGTTACGCAACACTGACAAGAGAAAATTGCAACACTGACAAGAGAAAATTGCACTGCTATGAAGATGAGGGTCTTTATGCAAGCGCAGGGAGTGTGGGTCGCAGTTGAACCCAGTGATTCAAAGGCTCCGGTTGATGTGAAAACAGACAAAATAGCGTCGACCATGATCTATCAGGGAATACCTGAGGATGTTCTGTTGTCTTTAGCAGAAAAAAGGACTACAAAAGATGCCAGGGATGCAATTAAAACCCTGTGTCAAGGCGCTGAGAGGGTCAAGTCTGCACGAGTTCAAACACTGAAAACAGAGTTCGAGTCTTTGAACATGAAAGATTCTGATCAATTGGATGACTTTGTGATGAAATTAAATGGAATTGCGTCAAACATTCGAGCACTAGGAGAGACAGTGAGTGAGAGTTATGTTGTAAAGAAACTGCTTCGTGCAGTCCCTGTCAAAATTTTTACAAATTGCTTCAACAATTGAACAATTTGGTAATCTTGAGACGATGTCAGTAGAGGAAACCATTGGGTCATTCAAGGCTCACGAGGAGAGGCTAAAGGGCCAGACTGGACCTAAAGGAGACCAATTAATGTTGACAGCGGATGAATGGTTAAAGAGGGAGAATAGTGAGTGAGGGGAAACTCTTGCTTACTAAAGAAGAATGGCAGAATCGATCGACTAAAGGAAACTCTGAAGGATCATCAAATTCAAGGGGGCGTTGGGGCCGAGACAAAAGTAGTATAAGGTGCTACAACTGCCAGAACTATGGTCACTACGCGGGCGAGTGTCGAAAACCAAAGAAAGAGAGGGAACAAAGAACAGAGGTGCACCTGACACAGACTGACATTGATGGTGATGAACCAACATTGCTTTTATCTGAATGTGAAAAAGCAGGAAAACATGATATTATTGAACGAAAGGGATGCAATTCCATCACTAAAGTTGCATGAGAACAATGGTGAAAATTCAAATCTATGGTACTTAGGTAATGGAGCAAGTAACCAAATAACGGGACAACGGGGAAAATTCTGTGATCTGGATGAGAATGTGACTGGAGAAGTGAATTTTGGTGACGGCTCCACAGTGATAATTAAGGGGAAATGATCTATCAAACTGAATTGTAAGAATGGTGACAGTCGATATTTACGTGAGGGGTACTTTATTCCCTCTCTCTGCAATAATATTATAAGTCTAGGACAATTATCCGAGGAGGGAAATAAAGTAGTCTTGCAAGGGGAATTTTTATGGGTTCGAGACATCCAGGGAAAATTACTGATGAAAGTGAAGCGTACTGCAACAGATTATACAAAAATAATATTGAAGACAGTGGTCCTGTTGAAGGAAATGGCTAGGACTCAGCTTACTGGCAAGAGCAGAAAGAGACTCATGGTTGTGGCACTCCCGCCTTGGTCGTGTGAATTTTGCAGCTTTGACACTTATGTCCAAAAAAGAAATGGTTTACGGTATGCCAAAATTGATTCAGTCAAAGAAATCATGTGAAAGCTGTCTCATGTCCAAGCAAGTTCGGAAACCATTCCCTTCACAAGAAAATTTCAGTGCAAAACTTGTACTTGAATTGATACATGGAGATATATGTGACCCGTTCACACCACCAACCTCATCGGGTAACAAGTTCTTTTTACTTTTAGTCGATGATTGTAGTCGATATATGTGGGTCTATTTGTTAAAAGCAAAGGATGAAGCATTTGAGGCATTTAAGAAATTCCGAAAAATGGTCGAGAAAGAGTCAAATCAAGGAATAAAGGTATTAAGGACTGATCGTAGGGGAGAGTTTTGATCCACAAATTTCAGAAATTACTGTGAGGAATCGGGCATTCAGAGGCACTATACCGCACCGTATTCACCACAGTAGAACGGCGTGGTTAAACAACGTAACAGAACGGTTGTGGCAAAGGTGAGAAGCCTTCTTAAAGGAATGAAAATGCCTGTTATTTTCTGGGGGGGAAGCTGTGAGGCATTCTGTGTACATTTTGAACATGTTACCCACTTGAACAATTGCTGGAAAAACTCCTTACGAAGCTTGGAAAGGGAAAAAGCCTCACCTACAACATGTGAAGGTGTTTGGGTGTATTGCTCACATGAAAGTACCGGGGGTTCAAACTAAAAAACTGGACGATAGGAGCAAGATTGGGGTTTATTTAGGAAGTGAACCAGGAATGAGAGCACACCGTTTGTATGATCCAAATATTGGGGCAATTCACGTGAGCCGTGATTTAGTGTTTGAAGAAGATAAGGCATGGCCGTGGGAGATTTCATCTCGGGAAGGTGCACAAAACTCAGACATGTATACTTTGGTGAATACATCGTCTGATGCAGATAATCTGACAGACTCGACTACGACTTCTGGGGGAGAATCAACACCTCCTCAGTCACCCTCTCAGTCAACACTAGTACATCACAGCTATAGTGGTGGAGGTAATTCTGGTGTATCTGGTTCTTGTTCTAATTATGAGAATTCTTCATCGAGTGAGGACAGTACAGAGTCACCTACTAGTGGACCACAAAGAATGCAACTCCTTAGTGATGTGTATATTGAGGCTCCAGAAGTAGACCTGATTGATGATGAAATCATGATGGTGACAATGGATGAACCGCATTCATACAAGCAAGCTGCTACAGAGGTTGAATGGAGAAATGCAATGAGGACGGAAATTGACTTTATGGAGCAGAATAACACTTGGAAACTAACAGAGTTACCTCGAGGTCACAAAGCAATTGGCCTAAAATGGGGTTTTAAACTTAAGAAAGATGC
This sequence comes from Apium graveolens, assembly GCF_009905375.1. Lineage (NCBI taxonomy): Eukaryota > Viridiplantae > Streptophyta > Magnoliopsida > Apiales > Apiaceae > Apium > Apium graveolens. The sequence continues at coordinate 244,857,884 of NC_133654.1, forward strand.
TGATGGGAAGATTATAAAGCATAAAGCGCGGTTGGTCGCTAAAGGGTATGTACAGCAATGTGGGATATATTACGAGGAAGTTTTTGCCCCTGTTACTAGACTTGAGACTGTGAGATTACTTCTCGCGCTAGCTACAAAGAATTCGTAGAAATTTCACCACCTTGACGTTAAATCTGCAATTCTGAATGGGGAACTTTAAGAGGAAGTTTATGTAATACAGCCAGAAGGGTTTGTGAGGAAGGGACATGAATATAAAGTTTATAAATTGATAAAGGCTCTGTACGGTCTACGTCAAGCGCCCAGGGCTTGGTACGCACGCTTGAACAAGTGTTTGGAGCAGCTGGGTTTTGTGAAGTGCCCTTACGAACATGCCGTATATACAAGAAGAGAAGGGGGAGAGGTGCTCGTTGTTGCGGTCTATGTTGACGATCTTCTAACTACTGGAACCAGCCTCACCAATATAAGCAAATTCAAGAAAGAAATGAGTAGTATGTTTGACATGAGTGACTTGGGAAGGTTGTCTTACTATCTGGGTATGGAGGTAGACCAAAAGGATGGGTATATCGAACTTAAACAGTCAGCATATGCGAAGAAAGTGTTAGAAATGACTGGGTGCAACCCGGTTAAATATCCAATGGAGCCTATGGAGAAGCTAAACAAGGACGAACGAGGAAAATCAGTGAACTCAACACATTTTAAATCCATGGTGGGAGGACTCAGGTACCTTGTGTTTACAAGACCTGATATAACATACTCTGTTGGGGTGGTAAGTAGATTCATGTAACGGCCCACAGAATTGCATTTAGCTGCTGTCAAATAAATTCTTCGTTATGTGAGTGGAACTCTTGAATTTGGCCTGGTGTATACAAAACGTGAGGGAAATTATTTGTTGACAGGATATTCAGACAACGACCTTGCTGGTAATGTGGATGATAGAAAATCTACTGGGGGAATGACTTTTTACTTGGACGAGAATCTCATCACTTGGATGTCATAAAAATAGAAATGCGTGGCACTGTCATCATGTGAGTCCGAATTTATGGTAGCAACAGCTGCTGCGTGTCAAGGGATATGGCTCTATAACCTTCTGAGGGAAATAACATATATAACGCCTGGTCCAGTTGTGCTTTACATTGATAATAAATCTGCAATAGATTTAGCTAAGAACCCGGTATTCCATGGGAGAAGCAAGCATATAGATATTCGTTATCACTTTATACGTGAGTGTGTAGAGCGGGGCGAGATAGTTCTCAAGCATATTAATACTAATGAGCAGCGAGCAGATATTCTGACTAAAGCATTGAGTAGAGCCAAGTTGAAGGGATGCGTGACCTGCTGGATGTGAAGAATCTGCAATCGAGTTTAGATTAGGGGGAGCTTGTTGGAGTTTAATCTAAACTCATTTTAGTTTATTTATTTCCGGTACTTTTATTTCTGTTAAATAAGTTGTTGCGTGTAAGTATTGATTAATACACAACAAGACTAGGTAATGTTTGTTTCCGTTTCCATAGGAGATCATGCAGGCGTGGAGTAACAATAGAAGTGTCCTATGTTATCTCAACCTCTATAGTACAGGTGTTTAAGTAGTTCTCCATAACTCAGTCTCTTTTAGTTGAGTGTGGCTTGTAATCATTTTAGCAGAAGTCTGAATAATAACATAAAACTGAGCTTGCCTCAAACTTGTGAGTGTGTGTTATTACTTTTTCCAGAGATATATATGTGTGGATAGTTTCCAGTCTCTACAACCATTTCCATATATTTCCGAAAAAACAACGATAGAAATTCTTTGAACAATTTTCTATTTATTACTAGTCATATTTTAACCAATAACAGTACAAAGATGCTCAAATATGATTTTAAGTTCAACGTACCAGTAGCAGATTCTTGAACTAATTTTATGTTGTCAGACCTTATATATATAAACATATAGTCCAAAACATTAAGCTCATATGTCTTCTAAACTGTAGTGGAATCATCAAAACAACAATAATGCGAAATCTCACATATAATCCAATACCTTCTTAAAAGACATCATATTTGTAACAGTTTGTAGAATTATTGAATCCTGTTGTTTATCACAATCTCATCAATTAAACTGTTCCAAAAAAATATTGTTTCTTATAGCAATTCGTAAAATAAAAATGTAAGCAGGTTAAGGACTTGATCACAATATATAATAGAAAAATTCATATTCTACCATTAATATAGTACAAGTTTACATCTTTCTGTCTCACACAACCCTGTTTATTCTACCACATGTTCACTGCTTCTTGCAATATTTCACTGTTAAAATATATCCGTTCAAGGCTCTGGTGGCAAAAATGGTACAACCTACATGAAGAGGGTATGTGGAAACTTTGTATGGAGGATGAGTAGAATGACTCGTGATATCATATTTAATAAGTAAATATAGAATTAATATTTTACTAGGAACATAGCATTCTGGATTGAAATATATTTTTCTCCCATGTAAACTGAATGATACATTCAGATGAGATGAAGCATTTAGAAACAAAGTTGGAACATCCTGAAATCCTAATACTCTTTTTATAGTAAGAAAGAGTAACTTTAGGTTTCATTTATAATTGTTTAGTTTTATAAGAGTTGGATATATATATAAAAAAGTGGTATTATATGACAAATAGTGCTCCTCAATGTCAACCTGATATATACTAGTGACATTTGACACTTGGGTTTTTATTGGATTATCACTAGAATGACGATGAAAAAGGGTAAAATATATAGTAAGGGGGTACTAAAACAATCAACGCAATGTCAATTATTAATAAAGCTTTGTGTTGATTGACTATATAGAAAAACAAACCCTTTAATAAAGCATATATCATATAAATAGGTAGAAAAATATAGCAAGTGAGAAAATGAAATAATCTGTACTTAAAATTAATGATATCACGGTCATTACTATTTGGTTGTGCTACCTCCCGAGCTCTCTGTACAAGAGTGTCATCCACAGGGAGTTCTATTTCACCGATCTGCTGCTCTACTCGCTCCTCACGTGCAAAATGATTATCCGCCAGAATTTCTTCGATTTCAGTAGTTATCGAAGGATTAGTGTTCTCTGAAGTAGGGAGAGCGTCCTGTGGAGGATCTTCCTCTGGGATGAATCTGTCATGTTAGGTCAAACAACACTGTAGAAGGGGTTGAATACAGTGTTATTACAATCAAATCGATTTTGAACACAAGTAACAGTAAACAGATATATTCAATATGATAAACTCTGTTACAATGGAACTGTTCTCTCTCAGTGATGAACAAATATCACTAAGAGCTGCTAGGTTACAATGTATAATCTTCTTGATAATGATAACACATATAGTGTAAACCCAAAGTCTGTGTTTATATAGTACACAATTATAAGATAACTTCTAATTGATATGAAATACAATTCTTTCTCCTAAAATATATCAATCAGATATCTTCTACAAGTCTTCCAGTCTTCTAACTCTTTCCATGTATATATTCATTTGTTTTAGTCTCGATCTTCTACTGTAAATCAGCTTCCTTCCTTAACTGTAAGTCTTTCCGCACTTAAGTTCTAATATGACCTTAAGTTCTAATATTAAGTTCTGACTTTCAGTAAGTCCTGATTTCAGTAAGTCCTGATTTGTCCTGTTGTTAAGTTCTGAAAACTAAATACAAATCATATTAGAAATGACATCTCAAATATATCTAACAATCTCCCCCAACTTGTAAATTAAGCAAAATATACAAGTTAATAGATTTGATGATTTCAAAAATATTTAAGTACAAATGCAAATAAGAGTTTAACTAGTTAACTAACTACAACTTACAGTCCTTGTAGCTTTTACCAATCTTACTGAGTCAATCTGAATCCATAATGATTCTTGACAAAGCTTGATATCAGCTTTTCTTCTTTAATCCTCAGGACTTGAGAGAGTGTAGTCTTGACTTGCTTCATCTCTTCATTCTGACTTCCAATCTGGTAGATTGCAGTCCTTAAAGCAGAGATATGGTTTCTTTCTAAACCATCATTCAGTCTTATTACCCTAGGATGAGAAGAATCTTCATTGTAGCACATACATTTCTCTTTCATTATCTCTTCAAGTTTAGTAGGATTCTTCTTCATTGGAATTTCACTTCCATCATTTTTAACAATACTATAAATGAATTCTGTAACTCTTGAAGCAGAAATTCTTGCTTTATCGCTGATGGTATTCAATATGAACTTTGACCATTACCTGGTAATATCAGACTTTAACTCTAAAAGGTAATGAAAGAATTGAAGTTCTTTCAGTGATTTGTTTAGTCATCTGATTCTGACATCTGATATGTCCTTCCATCTTCAAGAAATAGAATCAGATTTTCCTAAACATTGTGCTTGTTATGAGCATCCGGTACCACTTGAACAGATATAACTTTATCAAGATGTTTCTGTGTAACATCTTCAAGAGGCCTGTCAGTCAATAGAAATGGATCTCTAGTAACAACTTCATGTCCTGTCATGATCTTAGCTTCATCAGAACCTAGTCCAACCCTGTCTCTTGGTTCTCTAGCACTTAACCCAATAGTCATGAAAGTAGACAATAATTGGCTTTTATTAGGAATATGTGTATTAGTTTGATGATGAGTTCAACAAAACACTTAAGTAGAAATATGGTGTTTATAGCCTCAACGGATAAGACCATTCTGGCTATTCGTTGAAGGAGTAGCTTTACTTAGAAATAAGTTTAGTATTGTAGCACATTTCATTCTCTGTATTTAAGTTGTAATTCTTAGATGTTGTGGGAAATTATAAGTCATGTTGACTACTAGTGGATATGCAAATAGGAGGGCTAACTGTAAATGTTTCATGCCTTGTAATTTTGTATAAGTGAAGTAGTATCAACTAATATTAAAGGCCTTCAACGGATGAGAAACAAAGTTTCAACGAATGTCTCTAAATCTTCAACGGATAACATCCATCAACGGATGAGTTCATCAACGGATAAAGCTTCAACTACTAATGCTTCAACGGATAAAAGCCTCAACGGATGCTGAGTTCAATAGCAGTTGATAGTGACAATTCATAAGCTGACAGTGGCACATGGGTTGACAGAGACAAACTGGAATGTGGCAGCCTCTAGGAGGAATCAAGAAAAAGCAGCATTTCTATTCTGGTGCAAACAAGGAAGTATTCAAAGATTCACAACTAAACCTAAATTGCATTGGATAGAGAAATGAAGAAGAAACATGTGAAGAATCTTTTAATTGTATTCTAAAGTTTTGTCTTCACTTGTAAACTTGGTGTTATATAAACCAAGTAGCAGCAAGTAATAAGAGTGTGAATTTTTCAGAGCTGTTTAGAAAAATCCAGAGAGAAAATCATCTAGTTTATACTAGGACGCAGCTGTGATCAATTCTTTAACTCACAGATTTTCTGAAATAACACATCTCTGGTGGAACAACATATCCACCAGAAAAGTTTTTAAGTTCTTTGTGTTCTTTACATTTGTGCTTGAATATATATCTGTCTGTATTAGCTTAAAGCAATTCACACACATTTGTTCATCAAAACACTTAGTCTTAGAAACTGCTCAAAACTTGAAAAAGTTTTGAGATTTACATTCAACCCCCCTTCTGTAAATTTCATTGTTAGTCCACTAGGAATAACAATTGGTATCAGAGTAAGCTCTTAACATACAAAGAGTTTAAAGATCTATTCTGCTAACATCATGAGTACGGAGGATATTGGTGTAAAGATTCCAATCCTGGAAAGAGATAACTATCATCACTGGAAAGTGAAGATGCATTTACATCTTCTCTCTCAAGATGAAAGCTACATCAACTGCATCGAAAATGGTCCTCACATCCCTCACAAGGTGGCCACAGCTGCTACTGCAACAGTTGCTGTTGGACAGTCTATTCTCAAGCCAAAAGCAGAATGGACTGTTGAAGATATTGAAGAGGTTCACAAGGACAAGAAATCCATGAACATTCTGTTTAATGGCCTAGATCAAGATATGTTTGACAATGTCATTAACAGCCAAACTGCTAAGGAAATTTGGGATACTGTGCAACTTATCTATGAAGGTACTGAGCAAGTTAGAGAAAACAAAATGCAGCTTCTTATTCAACAGTATGAATATTTTCATTTTGAAGAAGGAGAATCATTGAATGATACCTTCAACAGATTTCAGAAACTGTTGAATGGATTAAAGTTGTATGGCAGAGTGTACCAAGTAAAGGACTCCAATTTAAAATTTCTGAGGTCTCTACCAAAGGAATGGAAGCCTATGACTGTTTCTCTAAGAAATTCTCAAGATTATAAGGACTTCACACTTGAAAGATTATATGGAATTTTGAAGACCTATGAACTTGAGATGGAGCAAGATGAGCTGTTGGAAAAGGGAAAAAGAAAAGGTGGATCAGTTGCACATATAGCTGACAATGAGAAGATTGAAACCAGGAATGAAGAAAAGACAATGCCAAGTCTCAAAATTGGCACAGGCAAATCAGAATCAAGCAAGGGAAAGGAGCAAGTAGCTGAGGTTGAAGACAATTCCAGTCAAGATGACTCTGATGATGTTGATGAACATCTAGCTTTTCTGTCCAGGAGGTTTGCAAAGATGAAATTCAGGAAAAATACAAAATTCACTAAGTCAAACAAGAACATGGTGGACAAATCAAAGTTCAAATGTTATAACTGTGGCATAAGTGGACACTTTGCAAATGAGTACAGAAAGCCATCCTCTGATAAGAAGAAATTTGAGCAAGTTGATTACAAAAAGAAATATTTCGATTTGCTCAAACAAAAGGAAAGAGCTTTTCTGACTCAAGATGATTGGGCAGCAGATGGAGCCAATGAAGATGATGATATGGAATATGTCAACCTAGCCCTGATGGCTAATTCTGATGAAAATGAAACTAGTTCATCAAGCAACCAGGTAATTACTACTGACCTCTCTCAGCTTTCTAATATTGAATGCAATGAAGCCATAAATGATATGTCCAATGAATTATATCATTTGCGTGTTTCCCTTAAATCACTAGTTAAAGAAAACACAAGAATCAAAGAGAATAATGTATTTTTAAGTGATAGGAATGCTGTGTTAGAGGGTAAGGTAATTGAGCTTGAAAAGATTAAAATCAAATGCTTGACTGTTGAGAGTGAACTAGAAGAATCTGTTAAGAAAGTAGAAATTCTTTCTAAACAATTAGAACGTGAGCAAGAGGTAATCAAGGCCTGGAAAACATCTAGGGATGTTAGTGCTCAAATTGTCAAGGTTCAGGGAATTGAATCACTCTGTGAGAATGCCTGGAAGAAAACCAAAAAGGAAGTTGAATTAATTGATGGATTGTCAACGGATGTGGAATTCACGGATGATGAAAGTTATCCGTTGAAGGAAGAAAAAGAGCATCCGTTGAAGGCTCATCAATTAAAACAGGCAAGTGATTTTAAAAAGAATAATTTGAAAAATCTCAATAAGAAGTTTGGTTCAACTTCCAAGAACTTTGTCAAGGAAGAAGCTAGCACATCCAAAGATGCCAGTAAGGTGAATATAGGACACATGACCTTAGATCAGTTGAAAAATAGGCTTAAGTTGGTTGAGGATAAAAAGGAAACTAAAAGAAAATCTAATAGAAATGGGAAGGTAGGGATTAACAAACACAACAATTACACACCTGATAAGTATGCTCCTAGAAAAAGCTGTGTACATTGTAAAAGTGTTAATCATCTATCTAATAACTGTGAATCTGTTAAGAATGCTCCCATGCCTTTAACTCCTTTCATGCCTAACATGTTTATGTTACCTCTGCATGCTATGCCTGTTATGTCTCATCAGAATCCTCATGCACATTTTGCAAACATGCCATATGTTAATAATCCTTATTTTACTGCATTCAGTATGCCTCAAATGCCATACAACATGCCTATGTAGAATAATATATTTGCACAATCTATGCCTTATCAAATTCAACCAAATGTGCTAAATGATTCTGTGACTAACCCTACACTTCAACCAACTGCATCTGAGATCAAGGTTGACCCAAAGTTGCCTAAGTCAAAAGATGCAGGAGGAATGAAGTCTAGGAAAAAGACTAACAAGGCTGGACCCAAGGAAACTTGGGTACCAAAATCAACTTCATTGATTTTGTTGTGTGCAGGGAAAAAGAAGGAATCTATGGTACTTGGACAGTGGTTGTTCAAGGCACATGATAGGAGATTTCACCCTGCTCACAAAGGTCAAGGAGAAAGTTGGCCCTAGCATAACCTTTGGAGATGACAGCAAAGGGTTCACCATGGGATATGGCTTGATTTCAAAGGAAAATGTCATCGTTGATGAAGTTGCATTAGTTGATGGTCTCAAACACAATCTATTGAGTATCAGTCAACTATGTGATAAAGGGAATACTGTTTCCTTCAATTCTGAAGCCTGTGTTGTCACAAATAAGAAGGACAACAAAGTGGTTCTAACTGGAGTTAGAAAAGGGAATGTGTACTTGGCTGACTTCAACTTTACAGATGCAGAATCAATTACTTGTCTTTTCAGCAAAGCAAATCCAGTTGAAAGTTGGCTATGGCACAAGAAGATGTCCCATTTGAATTTCAAGACAATGAATGATCTAGTCAAAAAGGAATTAGTTAGAGGAATGCCTCTAGTGGAATTCACAAGGGATGGACTGTGTGATGCGTGTCAGAAAGGAAAGCAAAAGAAAGCATCATATAGTAAGAAGCTTGAATCAACAATTGATGAACCATTACAACTGCTACACATGGATCTTTTTGGACCAGTCAATGTATTGTCAATTTCAAGGAAAAGACATTGCCTAGTGATTGTAGATGATTTCTCAAAGTTTTCATGGACTTATTTTCTTGGATCAAAGGATGAAGCTAGTGAAATCATTATCAATCATATCAAGCAAGTCAACAATCATCCAGATTTCAAAGTAAGGAATATCAGGAATGACAATGGAACTGAGTTCAAGAATTCAACCATGAAGTTGTTCTGTGAAGAAAATGGGATCATGCATGAGTTCTCAGCTCCAAGGACTCCACAACAGAATGGTGTGGTGGAAAGGAAGAACATGTCACTAATTGAAGCTGCAAGAACAATGCTTGAAGAGTCAAAACTCCCAACATACTTTTGGGCTGAGGCTGTTAACTGTGCATGTTATACTCAGAATATTTCTCTAATCAATCAAGTAAAAGGCATGACTCCCTATCAATTGTTCAAGAGAAGAAAACCAACCTTAAACTTTCTTCATGTCTTTGGTTGTAAATGCTACATTCTAAGGAATCAACCAGATCACAAAGGAAAGTTTGATGCAAAAGCTGATGAAGGAATATTTGTTGGTTATTCTGCTGGAAAATCATATAGGGTCTACAATCTAAGAACCAACATTGTCATGGAATCTGTGCATGTTGTGTTTGATGATAAAAAGATTGATGGACTAACAGATGAGGGACATCATGAAAGTCTAAAATTTGACAACATTGAGATATATTGTGATGATAGTAAAGATGAGAATGATGGAGAAGGCACCTCGAAAAGAATTCAAAATTTGCCTTTGGACAATGCACAGAATGCTGCATCCGCTGAAAGTCATAATTCAGCTTCCGTTGATAGAAGCAATGCAGCATCCGTTGAAAGACAAAGTGCATCATCCGTTGAAGTTCATAATGAAGCATCCGTTGATCACAGTTTGAAAACGGATAATCATTTCACTTCATCAAATAATAGAACTCCCAATTCCTTTCAAAGGATCAGCAACTCAGGGGGAGTTTCAACCAATCAACATTCTATCTCACATCATGACAATACTGAGGCAACCTCATCTAGAGCTAATCTACCACCTCAAAGGAAATGGACCAAGAATCACCCTTTTGAATTGATCATTGGTGATGCTACATCTAAAGTGCAAAGTAGAAGGGCTACTCAAGATGAATGTCTATATAGTAGTTTTCTATCATAGGAGGAACCTAAGAGAGTGGAAGAAGACCTATTGGATCCAAATTGGATTTTAGCAATGCAAGAGGAGCTAAACCAATTTGAGAGGAACAAGGTATGGAAGCTGGTACCCAAGCCAAAGAACAAGAGCTCTATTGACACAAAATGGGTATTCAGAAACAAGATGGATGAAAATGGCATTATCATAAGGAATAAAGCCAGATTGGTTGCTAAAGGCTATTCTCAACAAGAGGGAATAGATTTTGATGAGACATTTGCTCCAGTTGCCAGACTTGAAGCCATCAGAATCTTTCTAGCCTATGCAGCCCATGCCAATTTCAAGGTCTATCAAATGGATGTCAAGAGTGCATTTCTGAATGGAGAATTGGAGGAAGAAGTTTATGTAAGCCAACCTCCAGGATTTGAAGATCCAAATTTTCCAGACTATGTGTATTATCTGTTGAAAGCACTCTATGGACTAAAGCAAGCACCTAGAGCCTGGTATGAGACTTTGTCAAAATTTCTTCTAGATAATTACTTCACAAGAGGTACTATTGACAAAACTCTTTTATTTAGAAATGTTAATGGCTCTATAATACTTGTTCAAATTTATGTAGATGATATTATATTTGGTTCTACAGATGATAAGCTTTGTAAAAAGTTTGCTAAGTTAATGCAAAGTAAATATGAAATGAGCATGCTGGGAGAGCTAACTTATTTTCTTGGTTTACAAGTTAAACAAGTTAGTGGTGGAATTTTCATTAGTCAAACTAAATATATTTATGATCTTTAAAGAAGTTTGACTTAATGGATTGTTCATCTGCAAAGACTCCCATGACCACTGCCACCAAACTTGAATTAAACAAGGCTGAAAAGTTTGTGGACATTTCAAGTTATAGAGGCATGGTTGGCTCACTTTTATATTTAACTGCTAGTAGACCTGATATAATGTTTTCTACATGTCTCTGTGCTAGATTTCAAGCTGACCCTAAAGAATCTCACTTAGTGGCTATTAAAAGAATTTTTAGATATCTCAAAGGGACTCCAAATCTAGGAATTTGGTACCCTAGAGAGTCTGGTTTTGATCTAATTGGCTACTCAGATGCAAATTATGCAGGTTGCAAAATAGACAGGAAAAGTACAACTGGCACCTGTCAATTTCTAGGGAATAAGCTTGTGTCATGGTTCAGCAAGAAGCAAAATTCTGTTTCTACATCAACAGCTGAAGTTGAGTACATTGCTGCTGGTAGTTGCTGTGCACAGATACTGTGGATGAGGAATCAACTATATGACTATGGACTAACTGTTGACAGAATTCCTATATTCTGTGACAACACAAGCGCCATTGCCATTACTGAAAATATAATACCACATATTTTATTTGGTACATTGTTGGTGCAATAACTTAGTAAATATTTATTAATTGATTTTAGAATTCAAAATTATGGATAATGTTTTATGTAGATAATAGGCTGTTAAAAATTTGAATTTTGTAAGCTATCTTTTAGTTGTTTAAAATTTGAATATGAGTCAAACCGGGTGATAGTTTAATAGTTTGTTGAGCTACTTATTATATAAACAGAGTCACCCTGTTAGTGCTTTCACAAAAAAAAACTCATCTTAGAGCGACAGCTAACAAAATGGAAAAATAGTTGTATTATATAACTTATGAGTGAGATAGAAGAGTTGGTGCATAAGAAAGGAAGCTTTGGATCTACATGTGCAAGAAGGTCACAGAAGAGCTAACTGGAGTGTCACTGTTAAAATATTGGGTTATTAAAGATTAAGAGAAAGAGAAATAGATTTTTGGGTTATTAAAGATCAAGAGGAGGAGAAAGATAGCTAGGTCGGCCAAAACTTTCAGAGAATTGTACATCTTGAGGAGGTTTATTTAAAATTTGATTATGTAATTTAAGATGATTATTATTTATATTGTATACTAATATTAGTCATTTTATTTTCAGGTTTATAACTATTTGTACACATTTTTTTACATATTATATCAGGCTCTAAATTCAGGTAAGTTTTATCAAATTATTATATTATTTGTTTATGTATTTATATATTGTGTTAGGTTATTGTTTAATGCATGTTTAATTAATTAATTGTTATTTGTACTGGCTACAAGATGTTTAATTAGTAGTAATCTAATTAGTCATGTTCCCTGTTGTTTTTGTTTATAATCTGTATGTCATTAGGTTGGTTTAATAAATTATATGATTCTCAGGTTTTTACATTTTATTAACTGGATGATATGATAAATTTTAATATTATTAATATCTGGCTAGTTTTGTTAATTATTAATTACTAGTTATGTGTGTGAGTTGTTTACAATAATTATCATGTTATATTGTGCTAGTTTGTTGATATGTAAAATAAAATCTATTTTCACAAGATTTAGTTTATTGAGATTTATTAAAATTGACAAACTATGTATTTGTAGGACTAATGATATGCATAGTATTTTATTTACAGGAGATATGTAGTCAAAGTATTTTGTTAATTAAGTTAAGTAATTAACAATTGGTTGTTTGTTTATCTAAAATTATAAATTGTTTACATTTGTTAATCTTATTATATTTTCCTCATAACATATTTGTTACTTTTTTTTACCAATATGTTATTAATTAATAATTTGAATTTTGTAAGTACTGTTGTAGTACTAATGTGTGAGAGGTGGATTTGATAAATATTGTCGGTATGTGTTAATAGACAGAGAGCATGCTATATTTATTTTTATCATTTTCTTAAATTGTTTTTGCAATTTAATGTGTTATATTAATGTATAATTTAAGTTTGTCTACTTTTATAAAGTCATATATTTAAAGTTTTCTACATTACTTTTATAAATTAATAAAATATCTTTTATATTTTGTAAACCATCTTGTATATTATTCAGATTATTTGTTAGTTATATGTTTATACTACTCTAGCATGAGATGGTGATAATCTGTATTAGTTGTGGTAGCTGTATAAAATATTATAATTTTGTTAGCTTACTTTTTAGTGGGTTTTAGAGTTTGCCGTTTATAAGTTATATTTGTGTTGATATTATAGATTGGTTTGGAGGTTGATTTGGAGCTAAGTAGTGATTTAATATTTTAGACTCATTCCAGGTACGAGTATCTTTCACTCTCTCTTCATTTAAAATATATTTTCTTCCCTGTACTTATTGTCCCATCATATTTATCTTATCAAATTTTATTTTGTTAAGTGTATATGTACACTTGTTAATTTTTGCTCAGCCATTTTTGATCCATGTTGTTGCTTAACCACTTTTGATCTATGTTGTCTATCAGTATACTTAATTTGTCACATGCAACTTTTATTTTCAATATTATTGGAAACACTTTGTAACCATTTGTTATGGGCTCTTAAACTTATCTGTGTGAGTAAATCACAGACGAGGCACATGGAGTTTTTGCAGTCTTTGGTGCTCTCGGCACTAACTCGTATCAGTGCTGTGAGTATACGAGCATGTCTCTGGGGTATGAGGCATAATTAAGATCATGATCATTTTGTTTGTTTGGGAAATGTTTTATACATTTCATTTTATCCTTCTTATGGATAACCGGAGAAGGAACTGTTTGCACTGTGCTTTTCTTGGTGTTTACTAGCGAGCAGAGGTTTTATAAGATGCCCTTATTAGTACCCACCTTACTTGTTCTCAGCCATTTCTTTGATTTTGTTTGGATTAGTTGGTTCCTTGCTTCTAAATAATTACTGTCATATTACTCATCTTCTTGGCTAATTATTAAAATCAAATATATTCTTTTGCTTTACCTTTTTTTGATATATTCGTACTGGGCATTTGGCTCACTCGTATTTATTTCTTTCCACAGGTAGTCGGGGGTAAAGCGGGGGTGTGATGAGTGCTGCCCAGATTTTAGCTTGTTATCTAGTTGAAAATAAAGTCAATGACATGTTTTATTCCATATTATTTTGGATCTTGTTAGAGAACTTTATTTTGAAGATTTTGAACTTTTATTAGTTTACTAAATTATGTTTAGCTTGTTTTGCTTTCATTAATAAATAAGACTTAGCTTGTGTAGCATCTACTTGTTTAAGTGGGGTGTTACATGGAGCCTCGGTCGATTACGCGAAAGAATCCAGCAACTGAAGTCAAGAAAACAAGAAAAATTAGTTTTTTCCCGAAGGTCAGGGCGGCCGCGCCAGTCTTGGGAGCGGCCGTGCCCATTTAGCAGAGAGCGAGCGCCCTCGCGCTGGTATGGGGGCGGCCGCGCTGGGTCGGGATTTTAGAATCCTGATTCTATTCTAAGTTTGATTTGCTGGACTCCTAATCTGTTGGGCTGGTATTCAAAGACTTTTAAAAGACGTTTTTTATAACGAAGAGCAAAGAGATAGCAGCAAGAAGACCTAATAGCACAATACAATGAAGGAGAAGAAGATCTTGTTTTTACTTGTGATTATTTGCTTAAGTTGTAATCTTGGATGCTTGTTTTCTTTGTTGTTGAACCTAATACTCTTCTTAACATACTTTATTATTATCATTCAGTTATTTTAGACCTAGTTTATCTTAGCTTATTTACCATGCTTTCATTAGAGCCCATGGTGACGAGGAGTTTCAGTTATGAACTAATAGTTACCATGGGGTTCTAACGGATTTGCTTATGGATTTCTATAGTTAATTTGTTTCAATATCTTGGTGTGTGGTGATTGATTGATATCCTAGTATTGATTGTGCTTATTCGTCTTATGTGCGTAGCTAACATATAAGAAAACGTGTTAATCTCTATTGAAGCGACAGTGAATATAGAGATTTAGAACTTGTCGTGCTAGCATAGGTTCATGCAATTATTATGCATGATTCATAGGTAATTTTAACCATCTTACTTGCCCTATATAATCACGATAGATAACTTTTTCATTAAACCTTTATGTTGTCAAATTCTATAGACATATAGGGTCTCAACATAATTGGTGTCTATTCAGCTTCTATCTCTTTTGTGGATGTCTAGTAGTAGGGTATTCGTACAACAAAAGTTGGCGTTTACTAGTTTCGTGTTATCTAATTAGTTGTCATAATCATTGCATGCTAAGGTTAAGAACAATGACTTTGAATGAAGTATTTAATGAAGTTAGAATCCCATGTTTGTCTCATATAGTTAATTCAATCACTTTTAACCTCTTAGTTAATTGCATGTTAATTTAATCTTAGTTATAAATATCTTAACTTATTATTGTCTTAGTACTGAGCGATAGCCATACCATTGTTGCATATGTACATAATCCTAAGTTAACCAAAAAGTGTCTCTGTGGGAACGAATCTGATTTATATCTTATACTTCTTGCGAACGCGTATACTTGCGTGTAATTTGTTGCGTGTAATTTGTTGCGTGTTTTTGCCCTAACAGACATATCTATAGATTCTTGCAATTCTTGGTCTTAACATGGCAACTTTGGTGATCTTGAAGCTTGCAATTGATGCACCCATCAGTTTATCTTCATCTGGCCTAGAAGGAGAATAGCCAACCAATATTGGGTGCTTTCTTGATATTGTGACACTCGCTTGTTTAGGCTTTAACACCAAAAAGTTGTTGAACTCATTATTTATTGAGGGTTCACCCTTATTTCCTTTTCCTAGATGCATTTCATCCATGGTGATTGGCTTCAACTGAGTGAAATGCTTCACAGATTGATCATGAGTAGCAGTATAGCCAAAAACCTTTGTAGTTCTGTCATCAATCTTTTTCCTTTGCTCTTTGATCTTAAGCTCAGCTGCTGCAAGATTGATTAAATCAATGTTGTCCAAAGCTGCTGGCTTAGAGATAGTGATAGCTGGCATTATCACCTTGCTGACTTGAATGTGCACGTCCTTCTCCCCCGTTTTGTTATCATCAAGTAAATTAGGGGTTGAAGTTTGAGCAGCCACCAATTATTGAAGTAGTTGAGTTTGAGCTGCTTGATTTGATAGTATCTTGGCCACTGAGTTCTCCACAGTTGTCAATCTTGAACTCAATGCCTCAACCTTCCTATTTAGATCACTTTCCTTTTTGAGTTTCCGTTGAATATCCTTCAATGTTGACTCAGGAAGCTTGATCTCTATTTTCTCATTAAGGTCTTTCTTGACTGCATCAATGGTGTTCTTGAGCTCATCCATATCTTAATTTTGTTTAAGAGTCTGAATTTTGTGCAGCTGTAGAGATTCAAGATGGGCTTCTAGATGACATCTGGTACCAGTATTAGTGGTGGCTTGAATGGCTGATTGAGTCTGATGAATTAGCTTAAACATTGTGGAGTTAAAATGATGATAACCGCAATCCTTTGTTAGCATCCAAGCTGGAATGTCTGTAGATGAACTAGGGCCTTCATCTCCCCCTATGTCCATGCCAGTTACATCAATATCTTCCCCATTTGACTCATCACCCTAAGAGTCACCAGAATCATACTTGAAATCATCACCAGTTGTAGGTGGAAGAGAGTTGATTGCATTATTTGCTCTTAGCATTAAAGATGTAGTATGTACCAGATTAAGAGTCCTCTCTGCTTCCACATTTCCCTGAATATCCAATATTTGGTAGGCTATTGTTGATGAGACTGCATAGCTGTATGAACAATTACGTGATAACTCAACACGAGAACATGACAGGTTAATAATACAACGACTACACAAGAAATCAGGATGAATGAAGACAAGGTAAATACAAAGAATCAAAAGATTAGAAGAAGGCTTGAAGTCTGTTTACAGGTCACTGAAAGAAGTTCATTAATATGATCATGCCTCAGTGAAGAATAAAGATTAAAGACTTTCAGGTTTCGGAAATGTTTAAGATTCAGTGTATAAGTGCTACCAGAAGATTACAGTGTATTGGCATTGATTGAAGATAGACAGTGTTCGAAGTATAGGAATCTGAAGAATTGAAGACATGGTATAGACAGAGGTTAAAGAAGACGGCTGCAGTTTTGAAGTTATACTCACTAACAGGAGTTCATTTATATATTCAAGCGTCAGTGAAGAACAGTGAATAAAGTATTCAATATTGTAGTAGAAATGAAGACGTTGTCTAAAGTACCATTATTGAGTGGCATTTATGACAATTAATAACGCTCCATTAAGATTTGAATTGTTGTATTTGTACTCAAGTTGTTGGTGTTTTAATGTGTTTTCTAGTGTTTTTGCATTTCAGGCATTAATCCGAGATTCAGGTGAATTAGCATTGATTTGATGCTAATATGGTGTTAGGATGGTGTCCAAGGAATAAAGGCTCGTGAAGACCAACTCGTTGCAACAAGAAAAGAAGGCAATTCCAATTTTTCCAGAAGACCGGCGCGACCGCGCTGTGCTAGCGTGCGGCCGTGCCAGAGAAACCAAATGTCAGCGCGCCCGCGTTGGTGAAGCGCGCGGCCACGCCAGGTCGGGAATCCAGTTTCCTGTTTCAATTAGAAGATTTTTTTTTCTGGGCTTTTGGATTAATTGGGGTGCTATTTAAAGATAATAAAAAGACATTTTTTATAACGGAGCTTGAGGAGAAGACGACAAGAAGACTTATAGCACAATTTAACAAAGGCGAAGAAGGTCTAGTTTATTCTTGTGAATCTTTGTTCTAAGTTGTAATCTTGGATGCTCGTTTCTTGTTTACCTACTACTCTGGATTACGTACTTTGTTTATTATTTATTTATAAAGACTACATTTATTATACCATGCTTTCATCAGAACCCACGTTGATGACGAGTCCGATTATGGGCTAATCGTTATCATGGGGTTCTAGAAGATTTATTTATGAATTTCTTTAGTTAATTTGTTTCGATGCCTTAGTGTGTGGCAATTGTATGATAACCTAGTATAGGTTGTGCTTATTCGTCTTATGAGCATCGCGAACTTATAAGATAGCGTGTTAATTCTTAATGTAGCGACATTGAATTTAAGAGTTTAGAACTTGTCATGCTAGAATAGGTTCATGTGTTATTATTATGAATGATTCATAGGTAATTTTAACCATCTTACTTGCCCTATGTAATCACGATAGATAACTTGTGCATTAAACCATTATATTGTCAAATTCTATAGACATATAGGGTCTCAATATAATTGGTGTCTATTCAGCTTCTATCTCTTTTGTGGATGTCTGGTAGTATGGTATTCGTACAACGAAAGTTGGCGTTTATCAGTTTCGTGTTATCTGATTTGTGTCATCACCATTACATGTTAAGGTTAAGAACGAAAAGGCTATTAAATGAAGTAATTAATGAAGTTAGAATCCCATATTTATGTCATATATTATTCAACTCTCTTTAAAATCTCTTTAGTTAATGTTCTCTAGTATAATTCTCAATAGTTAATCGTAGTATAATCAAAACCCAAATTGTTATTCGTCTTAGCATTGAATAATAGCCATATCATTGTTGCATAAGTGCATAAATCACAAGTTAACCTAAACCAGTCTCTGTGGGAACGAACTAGAAATAATTCTATATTACTTGCGATTGTGTATACTTGCGTGAAATATTAGCGCATGTTTAGCGACTAACAAGTTTTTTGCGCCGCTGTCGCGGACTCGGTGTTAGCTTTTAGTTTATGTGTTTGTCATCAGTGATCGTTAAAGTTTATTTACTCGGATATTGTTACTTACCTACTCTTTTCCTTATCGTGTTTCAGGTAGTTTAGCGAGCTTGTATGCATACGCGTTCGCGGGCTCGTAAGAGAACCCTGAATCAAGCCGAGGAAGAAGCTGTAGTGATTCGAAGGCAAGTTTTTGAGGACGAAGAGAAAGTAGAAGAAGAAGAGAAAGTTGAGAAACCAGCTTTAGTAGTGATGGGAGATCAAGCAGAAATTCCTAAGCATCTGATGGACTTTTCTCAGCCTAAGATCAATGGTATTCAGTCGAGCATCATCAGACCAGCCATCTTGGCTAACACTTTTGAGATCAAGTCGAGCATGATTCAGATGATACAGAACTCAGTTCAGTTTGGGGGTTCTCCTACAGAAGACCCCAACATGCACATCGGGGATTTCATCGAGATCTGCGACACTTTTAAGTTCAATGGGGTGACTGAAGATGCTATCAAGCTGCGACTCTTCCCATTCTCTCTGAGGGATAAAGCAAAGTGATGGTTACATTCTCTACCACCAGGGTCTATCACCAAATGGGAGGATCTTGCTCAATAGTTTCTCACTAAATTCTTTCCTATGGCGAAGACTGCTGCAATCCGGAATGCTCTTACTCAGTTTGCGCAGCAAACTAGAGAATCTCTGTGTGAGGCTTGGGATCAAGACAAGGAGATTCTAAGGAAGTGCCCACACCATGACATGCCTGATTGAATGATTATAAACTGTTTCTACAATGGTTTAGGTGCACAATATATCATGATCCCTTAGGTTATTTTTCTGATTAATTTATGATATTGATTCGAGTGTAGTGATGTCGTATAGAGGAATGTGAAGTCCTAACGAATTGAGTTACATGCTAGAAACAAGAAAATTTTCATTAAGTCTTATAGGTTGTTGGAGTGCTAGATCATGATCATGGCTTGTTTGTTTGTCGAGGTTTAATCACTTGTTTATATTTAGAACTTATGATATTCTCTTAGTGGCAAAACAACATGGATTTTTAAAATTGGGGAAAAATATTGGATTTCAATGCTAGTTCTGCCTAGGCGTCAAATGGCTAGTAGGCATCTTATATTTATATGAGTAGTCTAGGGTTGAGCGAGAAGGAGCGAAACACACATGTTCAGAAAAAGAAAAAAAGAAAAAAAAGAAAAAGAAAGAAAAAAAGAAAGAAAAAAGAAAGAAAAAAGAAAAAAAAATATGTAGTATGCATAATTGATTACGAGTGGGCTCTTTAATACTCGAGTTATTAAGTTCTAGGGGACTTTGTGCCTAGTGACCTAAGACTTTTATAGTCTTGGATCCGCTAACCTAACTCTCGCTACATGGGTATTATTTTATGGATCTCACTCATTGTACGATCAAATAAGCATATTTGTGTTTGTTATGTGTTATCAATAAAAGCAAGAATCCTTGTATAACTCTGATAAAAATGTAGTGTTGTCAGTCATTTTGTGTTTATCGTTTATTCTGTTCATAACCTTGTGATTTTCTTGTCGAGAGGTGAGTTATGATTATTGATCTAGTTTCGATAGTATATTTGTTAAGCAATTGTACACACGCACATTTTTGGCTTGTGAGTTATTTTGAGGGATTTGGTTGAACTTTGTGCGAATAATTGCATTCATTGAGATGTTGCTTATTGATTGGTTTAGTTAATTCGAGGTGATAATTGCATTCATGTTAGTTACATTCATGCATTTTATTTCTTATTTTAGAGTCTGTTAAGCTTGAGGACAAGCATCGATTCAAGTTTGGGGGTGTGTTAAGTGGAATTTATATCCACTTAGAATGCTTCGTAAAGGCTCGAATTGGTATTTTGTACTCAAGTTGTTTGTTTTTTATGTGTTTTCGTAGTGGTTTGCATTTTAGGGCATAATCGGAAGAAGAAATGGATCTTGCATGTTTTATGCTTAAAGGGGTGTTAGGATGGAGCTTCGGTCGATTACGCGAAAGAAACCAGCAATTAAAGTCAAGAAAACAAGAAAAATTAGTTTTTTTCCCAAAGGTCAAGGCGGCCGCGCCAGTCTTGGGAGCGGCCGCGCCCATTTGTCAGAGGGCAAGCGCGCCCGCGCTGGTATGGGGGCGGCCGCACTGGGTCGGGATTTTAGAATCCTGATTCCAATCTAAGTTTGATTTGCTGGACTCCTGATCTGTTGGGCTGGTATTTAAAGACTTTTAAAAGACGTTTTTCATAACAGAGAGCAAGGAGATAACATCAAGAAGACCTAATAGCACAATACAATGAAGGAGAAGAAGATCTTGTTTTTACTTGTGATTATTTGCTTAAGTTGTAATCTTTGATGCTCGTTTTCTTTGTTGTTGAACCTAATACTCTTGTTAACGTACTTTGTTATTATTATTCAGTTATTTTAGACCTAGTTTATCTTAGTTTATTTATCATGCTTTCATTAGAACCCATGGTAACGAGGAGTTTCGGTTATGAACTAATAGTTATCGTGGGGTTCTAACGGATTTTCTTATGGATTTCTATAATTAATTTGTTTCAATATCTTGGTGTGTGGTGATTGATTGATATCCTAGTATTGGTTGTGCTTATTCATCTTATGTGCGTAGCTAACATATAAGATAGCGTGTTAATCTCTATTGAAGCGACAGTGAATATAGAGATTTAGAAATTGCCATGCTAGCATAGGTTCATGCAATTATTATGCATGATTCGTAGGTAATTTTAACCATCTTACTTGCCCTATGTAATCACGATAGATAACTTGTTCATTAAACCTTTATGTTGTCAAATTCTATAGACATATAGGGTCTCAACATAATTGGTGTCTATTCAGCTTCTATCTCTTTTGTGGATGTCTGGTAGTAGGGTATTCGTACAACGAAAGTTGGCATTTACTAGTTTCGTGTTATCTAATTAGTTGTCATCATCATTGCATGCTAAGGTTAAGAACAATGGCTTTGAATGAAGTATTTAATGAAGTTAGAATCCCATGTTTGTCTCATATACTTAATTCAATCACTTTTAATCTCTTAGTTAATTGGATGTTAGTTAAATCTTAGTTATAAATATCTTAACTTATTATTGTCTTAGTATTGAGCGATATTCATACCATTGTTGCATATGTACATAATCTTAAGTTAACCAAAAAGTGTCTTTGTGGGAACGAATCTGATTTATATCTTTTACTTCTTGCGAACGCGTATAATTACGTGTAATTTATCGCGTATTTTTGCCCTAACAGACATATCTATAGATTCTTGTAATTCTTGGTCTTAACATGGCATCTTTGGTGATCTTGAAGCTTACAATTGACGCACCCATCAGTTTATCTTCATCTGGCCTAGGAGGAGAATAATCAACCAACATTGGGTGCTTTGTTGATATTGTGACACTCGCTTGTTTAGGCTTTAGCACCAAAACGTTGTTGAACTCATTATTTATTGAGGGTTCACCCTTATTTCCTTTTCCTAGCTGCATTTCATCCATGGTGATTGGCTTCAACTGAGTGAAATGCTTCATAGATTAATCCCGAGTAGCAGTTAAGCCAAAAACCTTTGTAGTTCTGTCATCAATCTTTTTCCTTTTTCCTTTGCTCTTTGATCTTGAGCTCAGCTGCTGCAAGATTGATTAAATCAATGTTGTTCAAAGCTGGTGGATTAGAGATAGTGATAGCTGGCATTATCACCTTGTTGACTTGAATGTGCACATTCTTCTCCCCCTTTTGTTATCATCAAGTAAATTAGGGGTTGAAGTTTGAGCAGCCACCAATTGTTGAAGTAGTTGAGTTTGAGCTGCTTGATTTGATAGTATCTTGGCAACTGATTTCTCAACAATTGTCAATCTTGAACTCAATGCCTCAACCTTCCTATTTAGATCACTTTCCTTTTTAAGTCTCCGTTGAATTTCCTTCAATGTTGACTCAGGAAGCTTGATCTCTATTTTCTCATTAAGGTCTTTCTTGACTGCATCAATGGTGTTCTTGAGCTCATCCACATCTTGATTTTGATTAAGAGTCTAAATTTTGTGGAGCTATAGAGATTCAAGATGGGCTTCTAGAAGACATCTGGTACTAGCATTAGTGGTGGCTTGAATGGCTGATTGAGTCTGATGAATTAGCTTAAACATTTTGGAGTTGAAATGATAATAACCACAATCCTTTGTTAGCATCCAAGCTGGAATGTCTGTAGATGAACTAGGGCCTTCATCTCCCCCTATGTCCATGCCAGTTACATCAATATCTTCCCCATTTGACTCATCACCCTAAGAGTCACCAGAATCATTCTTGAAATCATCACTAGAGTTAGGTGGAAGAGAGTTGATTGCATTATTTGCTCTTAGCATTGAAGATGTAGTATGTACCAGATTATGAGTCCTCTCTGCTTCCATATTTCCCTGAATAACCAATATTTGGTAGGCTGTTATTGGTGAGACTGCATAGCTGTATGAACAGTTACGTGATAACTCAACACGAGAACAACACTAGAACAGTCAGGTTAATAAAACTACGACTACACAAGAAATCAGGATGAATGAAGACAAGGCAAATACAAAGAATCAAAAGATTAGAAGAAGGATTGAAGTCTGTTTACAAGTCAATAAAAGAAGTTCATTAATATGATCATGCCTCAGTGAAGAATAAAGATTAAAGACTTTCAGGTTTCGGAAATGTTGAAGATTTAGTGTATAAGTGCTACCAGAAGATTTCAGTGTATTGGCATTGATTAAAGATAGACAGTGTTTGAAGTATAAGAATCTGAAGAATTGAAGACATGGTATAGAAAGAGGTTAAAGAAGACAGATGCAGTCTTGAAGTTATACTCGCTGACAGGAGTTCATTTATATATTCAAGCATCGGTGAAGAACAATGAATGAAGTATTCAATATTGTAGTAGAAATGATGACGTTGTCTAAAGTACCATTGTTGAGTGGCATTTATGACACTTTATAACGCTTCATTAAGCTTTGAATTGGTGTATTTGTACTCAAGTTGTTGGTGTTTTAATGTGTTTTCTAGTATTTTTGCATTTTAGGCTTTAATTCGGGATTCAGGTGAATTAGCATTGATTTGATGCTAATATGGTGTTAGGATGGTGTCCAAGGAATAAAGGCTCGTGAAGACCAACTTGTTGTAACAAGAAAAGAAGGCAATTCCAGTTTTTCCAGAAGACCGGCGCGCCCGCGCTGTGCTAGCGTGTGGTCGCGCCAGAGAAACCAAATGTCACCGCGCCCGCGTTGGTGAAGCGCGCGACCGCGCCAGGTCGGGAATCCGGTTTCTTGTTTCAATTAGAAGACTGTTTTTTCTGGGCGTATGGATTAATTGGGGTGCTATTTAAAGATAATAAAAAGACATTTTTTATAAAGAGCTTGAGGAGAAGACGACAAGAAGACCTATAGCAGAATTCAACACAGGCGAAGAAGGTCTAGTTTATTCTTGTGAATCTTTGTTCTATGTTGTAATCTTGGATGCTCGTTTCTTGTTTTGTTGAACCTACTATTCTGGATTATGTATTTTGATTATCATTTGTTTATAAAGACTACGTTTATTATACCATGCTTTCATCAGAACCCATATTGATGATGAGTCCGATTATGGGCTAATCGTTATCATGGGGTTCTAACAGATTCATTTATGGAATTCTTTAGTTGATTTGTTTCGATGCCTTAGTGTGTTGTAATTATACGATAACATAGTATAGGTAGTTCTTATTCGTCTTATGAGCGTCGCGAACTTATAATATAGCGTGTTAATTCTTAATATAGCGACAGTGAATTTAAGAGTTTAGAACTTGCCATGCTAGCATAGGTTCATGTGTTCTTATTATGCATAATTCGTAGGTAATTTTAACCATCTTACTTGCCCTATGTAATCACGATAGATAAATTGTGCATTAAACCGTTATATTTTCAAATTCTATTGACATATAAGGTCTCAAATTAATTGGTGTCTATTCAGCTTCTATCTCTTTTGTGGATGTCTGGTAGTATGGTATTCGTACAACGAAAGTTGGCGTTTATCAGTTTTGTGTTATCTGATTTATGTCATCCCCATTACATGCTAAGGTTAAGAACGAAAAGGCTATTGAATGAAGTACTTAATGAAGTTAGAATACCATATTTATGTCATATATTATTCAACTCTCTTTAATCTCTTTAGTTAATATTCTCTAGTATAATTCTCAATAGTTAATCGTAATATAATCAGAACCCAAATTGTTATTCGTCTTAGCATTGAATAATAGCCATATCATTGTTGCATAAGTGCATAAATCACAAGTTAACCTAAACTAGTCTCTGTGAGAACGAACTAGAAATAATTCTATATTACTTGCGATCGCATATACTTGCGTAAAATATTAGCGCATGTTTAGCGACTAACAAGTTTTTGGCGCCGCTGCCGAGGACTCGGTGTTAACTTTTACTTTATATGTTTGTCATCAGTGATCGTTAAAGTTTATTGACTCGGACATTGTTACTTACCTACTATTTTCCTTATCGTGTTTCAGGTACTCTAGCAAGCGTGTATGCATACGCGTTCGCGGGCTCGTAAGAGAACTCTGGATCAAGCCGAGGAAGAAGCTGTAGTGATTCGAAGGGAAGTTTTTGAGGACGAAGAGAAAGTAGAAGAAGAAGAGAAAGTCGAGGAACCAGCTTTAGTATGAGAGATCTAGCAGAAATTCCTAAGGCTCTGATGGACTTTTCTCAGCCTAAGATCAATGATATTCAGTCGAGCATCATCAGACCAGCCATCTCGCCTAACACTTTTGAGACCAAGTCGAGCACGATTCAGATGATACAGAACTCAGTTCAATTTGGGGGTTCTCCTACAGAAGACCCCAACATGCACATCAGGGATATCATCGAGATCTGCGACACTTTCAAGTTCAATGGGGTGACTGAAGATGCTATCAAGCTGCGACTCTTCCCATTCTCTCTGAGGGATAAAGAAAAGTGCTGGTTACATTCTCTACCACCAGGGTCTATCACCAAATAGGAGGATCTTGCTCAAAATTTTCTCATGAAATTTTTTCCTATGGCGAAGACTGCTGCAATCAGGAATGCTCTTACTCAGTTTGCGCAGCAAACTAGAGAATCTCTGTGTGAGGCTTGGGATCGATACAAGGAGATGCTAAGGAAGTGCCCGCACCATGGCATGCCTGATTGGATGATTATAAATTGTTTCTACAATAGTTTAGGTGCACAATATAGACCTATGCTTGATGCAACAACTGGTTGAGCCTTACGGGCCAAAAGCTATAATGAAGCTTATGAGTTGATTGAGCTAATGGCAGCTAATGAATACCAGAATCCTATGCAAAGAATGTTTCAAGGCAAGGTAGCAAGAATTCTGGAAGTGGATACAACCATTGCTATAGCTGCTCAACTTCAGGCTTGGACGATGAAAGTGGACTCTTTGGCTAATTATGGATTTAATCAAATCACTAGTGTTGGGCACATGAAACTGAGCAGTGCGCTATTTCTAGCGAATCAGCTCAATTTGTGAGCAACTTTTAGAGATCACAACAACAAGCTCCAGCCACTTATCATTCAAATAACCGCAATCATCCTAACTTCAGCTGAAGTAACAATTAGAATGTGGTGCAATAATCTTATCAGCCATACACAGCAAAGCAGTATAACCCTCATGGTTTTCAGCAATTGCAAAATGCCTCTAGGTAACAACTTCAACTTCAGTAGTTACCGCAAGCTAACGAAAAATCTGAATTGGAAGAAATGAGGCTCATATGCAAGAGCCAAACTGTGTCTATCAAGACCTTGGAGAATCAGATTGGGCAAATTGCTAATAAATTACTGAATCGTCAACCTGGCACGCTTCCGAGCGATACTGAAGTGCCAGGCAAGAAGGAAGCTAAGGAGTATGTTAAGGCAATTACATTGAGGTCTAGTAAGGTTTCAAAGCCTGAAAAAGATAAGACTCCAGAATCTGAAGTTGAGGCTGAAGAAGAAGAAGTGCAGAAGGAAGCAAAAGTGGAACCAAGGAAGACTATTGTTGAGCACACTCCTCCTGAGGGTAATACAGGGAAGAAACAGATCTATCCTCCACCTCCCTTTCCTAAAAGGCTGTAGAAGAAAAATCTAGATAAGCAGTTTATGAAGTTTTTGGAGGTGTTCAAGAAACTTCACATCAACATACTTTTCGTTGAAGCTCTTGAACAAATGCCTAGTTACGCGAATTTCATGAAAGGTATTCTCTCTAAGAAGGTGAAGCTTGATGACTTAGAGAACGTTGCTCTCACGGAGGAATGCAGTGCTATACTTTAATAGAAATTGCCTCCGAAGCTTAAAGATCCTGGAAGCATCACTATTCCTTGCACAATTGGAAAGATGTCATTTGACAAGTGTCTATGTGACTTGGGAGCTAGCATCAATCTGATGCCCTTGTCAATCTTCAAGAAGTTGGACTTGCCTGATCCAAAACCTACTTATATGACTTTGCAGTTGGCCGACCGTTCTATTACATATCCTCTAGGTATCAGAGGATGTCTTGGTCAAGGTGGATAAACTCATCTTTCATGCTGATTTTGTAATTCTTAATTTTGAGGAGGATAAAAAGATTCCCATAATCTTGGGAAGACCTTTCTTGGCTACTGGCCGAACCTTGATAGATGTGCAGAAAGGTGAGCTCACCATGCGAGTGACGGATCAGGATGTAACTTTTAATGTGTTAAATGCCATGAAATTCCCTACGGAAAATGATGAGTACTTGAAGGTAGAGATGGTCGATTCCATGGTTAATTCTGAACTCGATCGATTGCTAAGGTCTGATGCCTTAGAAAAGGCCTTGTTGGGGAATTCTGATAGTGAAAATGATGAAGGGGATGAGCAGTTACAATTTTTGAATGCTTCTCCCTGAAAGAGGAAGATGGATATGCCTTTTGAATCTCTTGAAATGGAGGAGCTGAACAAAGCTCCTAAGCGCCTCAAGCCATCTATTGAGGAAGATCCTACTCTTGAGCTTAAGCCATTACCTGAACATTTGAGGTATGCATTTTTAGGAGATGCATCTACTTTTCCTGATATTATTGCATCTGACCTTTCAGGTAGCGACGAGGATAAGCTTTTGAGAATTCTTAGAAAATTCAAATCAAAAATTGGTTGGACTATAGCAGATATCAAGGGAATCAGCCCTTCATATTGCATACATAAAATTCTGCTAGAGGAAGGAAGGAAGCCTACTATTGAGCAATAAAGAAGGTTAAATCCGATCATAAAAGAGGTTGTGAGGAAGGAAATCCTTAAGTGGCTAGATGCAGGGATCAGCTATCCCATTTCCGAAAGTTCTTGGGTGAGTGCAGTTCAGTGTGTGCCAAAGAAAGGAGGTATCACTGTGGTTGCTAATGAGAAGAATGAGCTCATTCCTACTCGAACAGTCACGGGGTAGAGAGTTTCTATGGATTACAGGAAGTTGAAAAAGGCCACGAGAAAAGATAACTTTCCTCTGCCGTTTATTGATCAGATGCTTGACAGATTGGCTGGGCATGAATACTACTATCTTCTGGATGGCTATTCGGGCTATAATCAAATTTGCATTGCTCCAGAAGATCAGGAGAAGACTACTTTCACTTGTCCATTTGGTACTTTCGCCTTTAGAAGGGTGTCTTTAGGATTATATGGAGCATCGGCCACATTTCAGAGATGCATGATGGCTATCTTCTTTGATATGATTGCTCAGAATGTGGAGGTGTTCATGGACGATTTCTCTGTGTTTGGTGATTCATTTGATGAGTACTTGTAGAATCTAGGCAACGTTCTCAAGAGGTGTGTTGAGACCAATTTGGTTCTCAATTGGGAGAAATGTCACTTTATGGTGCGACAGGGCATTATTCTTGGGCACAAGGTCTCTAGTAAGGGTCTTGAGGTGGATAAATCCGAGGTGGATAAATCCAAGGTGGGGGTTATTGAAAATCTTCCTCCACCAATTTTTGTTAAGGGAATTCACAGCTTTCTTGGTCATGCGGGTTTCTATAGGCGTTTCATCAAGGACTTCTCAAAAATTTCTAAACCGTTGTGCAATTTTCTAGAGAAAGATGTTCCTTTCAAGTTTGATGACGAGTGCCTCGTTGCTTTTGAGACACTAAAGAAGAGTTTAATCACGGCACCTGTCATAACTGCACCTGATTGGAATGAACCGTTTGAGATGATGTGCGATGCAAGTGACTATGAAGTTGAAGCAGTTCTTGGGCAGAGAAAGAACAACATATTTCATGTGGTCTTCTATGCTAGGAAGACCCTAAATGGTGCTCAATTGAATTATACTACTACGGAGAAAGAACTTTTGGTTATTGTCTATGCTTTTGAGAAATTTCTATCTTATCTGGTTGGGATGAAGGTGACAGTTTTCACTTATTATGCTGCAATTCAATATCTCGTCTCAAAGAAGGACTCGAAGCCTAGATTGATCAGATGGGTTCTTTTACTCCATGAGTTTGAATTAGATATCAAGGACAGTAAAGGGACTGAAAATCAAGTCGATGATCATCTCTCGCGTTTAGAGGATCCAATTGCAACTTCACTGGATAAGACATTAATAAATGAGTCTTTTCCTGATGAGCAGATGTTTGGAGTGTAAGAGGAAGAACCTTGGTTTGCAGACATTGTGAACTACCTTATGAGTAATATCATGCCTCCCGACTTGTCATGCGCTCAAAGGAAGAAGTTTCTACATGAAGTGAAGTGGTATATGTTGGATGAGCCATTTCTTTTTCGACAAGGAGCTGACCAAATCATCAGGAGATATATTCCTTACAGCGAAATGGGGGGGATCTTGCGAGATTGCAACTCAACAGCTTATGGAGGACATTATGGTGGAGAAAAAACAACATCTCGTATTCTTCAAGCAGATTTCTTTTGGCCAACCTTGTTTAAAGATGCTCATCAGTTTATTTTGAAATGTGATCGATGTCAACGTGTGGGTAATATGTCCAAGAGGGATGAGATGCCTCTTAATATGCTTCTCGAGGTTGAAGTCTTCGATGTTTGGGGAATTGACTTCATGGGGCCATTTTTCTCATCTTGTAACAATTAGTATATCTTATTGGCGGTTGATTATGTCTCGAAATGGGTTGAAGTTAAGGCGTTTCCAACAAACAATGTGAATGTAGTGCTTAATTTTCTTCATAAGCAGATATTCACAAGATTTGGAACTCCAAGATTCATAATCAGTGATGAGGGGTCGCATTTTTGCAATTACAAGTTCACTTCTATGATGCAAAGGTATAATGTGAATCATCGCATTGCTATGGACTATCATCCTCAGATGAATGGTCAAGCTGAGGTATCTAACAGAGAGATCAAACGCATTTTGGAGAAGGTTGTGTGTCCATCAAGAAAAGATTGGTCTTTGAAGCTTGATAAAGCTGTTTGGGCTTATAGAACAGTATACAAGACTTCATTGGAAATGTTGCCATTTCAGTTGGTTTATGGTAAGGGCTGTCATTTGTCGGTGGAGCTCAAGCATAAAGCGTATTGGGCTTTGAAGAAGTTGAACCTTGATTTGGATGTAGCTGGAAAGAAGAGGATGCTTCAATTGAATGAAATCGACGAGTTTCGACTTCAAGCATATGAAAACAATAAAATGTATAAGGAGAAAGTCAAGAGGTGGCACGATAGGGGTCTACTGCTCAAATCATTTGTGCCTGGGAAACAAGTTCTTTTGTTCAACTCTCGTCTCCGTCTTTTTCCTGGAAAGTTGAAGTCAAGGTGGTCAGGGCCGTTTGTTGTCAAAACTGTGTTTCCACATGGAGCGGTGGAGATTTTTTAGAATGATCCGGGCCAAGCATTCAAGGTAAATGGTTAGAGGTTGAAGCATTACTATGGTGACACGACAAACTATGAGGTGGTTAGTGCCATTTTATTGTCCGTTTGATCTCGTATTTCTATGTCAAGCTAACGACGTAAAGCAAGCGTGTTAGTCCCTTAACAATATGACAAGAATTACAGAAGGGGGGTTGAATGGAATTCTTGAAACTCTTTCTTGAAATAAAATGTTCTAACTCAAATATAAATATAAGTGTATTGATTAGCACAATGCGGAATAAAACTTAAGTGAATCAAAACACAAGTAATTAAAAACAAGAGTCTTTAAAAACTTTCTGGTGGATTTGAATGATTCCACCAGAGATATATATATTATATATCGAGAGAATCCTGTGTGCAAATATGATCACAACTGCTTATAAATATTGAACTACTGAGAATACAGAGAAATGCTAATAATTCTGCTTACAAATGTTTCTCTTGTTGTGTTCCCAGATCTATGTTTCTATTTGCTACTTCTTGGTTTATATATTACCAAGATTACAAAGTCAAAAGACAGGATCATCATAAAAACCATCGAGTCTAATACTTTGCTACTTTGTTCTCTATTACCCAGTTAATAGGCTTCCTCATTCCATTTGCATACACTTCGACGCATGTGACTATGTTGTCACTGTCAACGGATATTTGAATTCTTTATCCATTGAGTTCATGATCATCCATCGAGTTTATGATCATCCGTTGATGGCTTTATTGATCATCTGTCGACTGCTATATTGATCATTCGTTGATAGCCATTTGATCATCCGTCGATGGCTTTGTTAATCATCTGTCGGTAGCTATTTTGGCACTTGACTTCATTTCATTTATGCAGAATTACAAGACATCATCTATGTACAATTAATCAACCTATTCTGCATATCTAGTTAAAGTTAACATGACTTATATGCTACTACCGAATCTATACAAAGGTGTATGCAGAAATGTGCTACAGACTCATTATTACATAAGCTACTCACTCGATGGATAATAGGTCATCATCCGTCGGGACTATATGAGTTATCCGTCGGGACTATAATTCTTATCCGTCGAGTGCTACATTATTTCATTAAGTAAAATCTACTAAGGTGTTTTGTTCATGAAATCATCAAGTACACAACATATACACAACAATCTCCCCTAATTTATGTCTACTGGAATTGTAGCCATAAATTAAGAGATACTTGATGATAACAAAACACCCTAAACATACAACTTTAAAAGAAAGTAGATAATACTGAAGAGTGCTTCAATTAACAAAATGTACAAAGTTTGGCTCACAGTCATTTTCAAGATGCTCCTCTAGCCTGAGCAGATTTATCTAGTTCCTTGAAGGTATGGATCTTCTTCCAAGCTTTCTGTTGTTTTCTTCAATCTGATTTTGGAGCTGCCTGTGGAATTCCAGTTCGTCAGATTCTGAGAGATTTAGCTTTCCTTGCATTTTTAAAAGAGTCTCATTGCTAGAGATGCTCAATTGGTCTTCTAATCTGAAGAATCTTCTCACACCTTTGTCATCTATGAACTCCATCAACCAGTAGGGCCTTAGATGCACTCTTCTCCCTGTGTATGGGATGATTAGAGTCTTTGGGAGTGTATCTTTAGCTCTAACACTCCTTAGTTCTTCAATCTTCTTCAATACTAGTCTTCTTGCAGTGATATTGAATCCAAAGTTCTTCTTGAAGGATGAATAAACTTTAATCAGTACGGCTTGGCTCTCTTGAAGAATCCTGTGAAGTGGCCACTGAATCTCCTTTCCTCCTTTGTACTTGAACACTAACCTTTCAGGTAGGTTTCTGTATGCATCAATACCTCTTACTTCATCTAGTTCATCCAGATAGAGATTTAGATCAGAAAATTCTTTGATGTCACACAAGTACAGATAGTCTCCCCTATTGACTTTGGGCTGAACTTTGACTATAGATTTGGATTTGAGAGGTGACAGCTTCACTTTCTTGACTGCTCTTGACTTATCCTTTTTGGCTTGCTAAGGATTGGTAGATTGAAGTCTGGAATTGGCATATTCTCCCATTCTATTGGCTCATCCTTGGGCACAATAGGTTCACCATGAATATTTCTATAGGGATCCACCACCCTTATGTCTTCAAATACCACAGAGGGCTTTGTTGCTTGAGTTGTAGCTGGTGTGGATTCCTTAGGAAATTGATCTTCCAATTCCTTGTCAACAATATCTAGTCTCCTTTTAGTTCTTTTAGCCAATTCTTTCTTTCTTGGAGATTTCTTCTGCTCTTCAACTTGCTTCCTTGATTTAGTAGCTTCAAATGGTTGAGAGGGAATTTGTTGTGATGAATTTACCGCATGTAGCTTGGCCAAGATAGCAATCTGCTCTTTCTTCTGTTTAGCCTTTTTAGCATCTAGAGCAGCCTGCTTCTTTTCCTGCTTCAATCTAGCTTTTTCTTCTCTCTTTGCTTGAGCAAATTGAGGGTGTCCAGCCACCACACAAATTTCTTTCCCATTTCTGAAAATCTTAGAAATCCTCCTTTTAGAAGCTGAATCAGCTGGATCTTTATAAAAGGCAATTAATCTTGACAGAAGCTTCTTCTTATCAGGCTTGGGTGTCTCATATACAGTGACCAAGGGGTTCTTCAAAGATGATTTAGAGTAGTTTTCCCTTGGTTTAAGAATCATTTCAGCCTTTGGAGACTTGATGCAGGAAGATTGTCCTTTTTCCAGATAGTTCATGCTCATCTCATTCACACTAATTTGCTTGACTTGAGAGTGATGGATGGCTGACTTAACTGGCTCCTTGACAAGTTCAAACTTCTTCTGTATCTCCTCATCAATCTTCTCCCAGTTGACCAAACTCAAATTTTCCTTCTTAGCAACTTTCAAGTTGGCTGCTGCTGCTTGAATCAGATCTATACCATCTATGACTGGTGGCTTTGAGATAGTAATTGAAGGCACAATTACTTTACGGATTTGTATCTGAAGCTTCTCCCCTTCACTTGGTCCTTTCTCCCCCTTTTTGTTATCATCAAGTTGAGCTGTGGAGGGGGTTTGAGCTGCCACCAGTTTTTGAAGTAGATCAGTTTGTTTGGCTTGATGGAGATGAATGGCAGTCAAAGATGCTTCCATGGCTGACATTCTTGTATCCAAGGCATCTATCTTGGTTGACAGATCAGAATTTTTCCTTAATTGCCTCTTGATGTCAAGCATTGTAACTTCTGGAAGTTTAGAATCTATCCTGTCTGAAATAACCTTCTTCATCTCCTCAATATCACCCTTCATAGAATTCACATCTCTAGCATGCTGGAAGCCTTGTATTTGCTGAAGTTGCAGGGAAGCAAGATGTGCCTGAAGGAGCTTCTTGGTGCTTGCATTGGTAGTGGTTTGAAGAGCAGTATTTGTCTGATTGATTAACTGGATCAGGGTTGTCTTGAAGTAATGCTCATCATAGTTCTTTGAGAATGCCCATGATGGTATACCTGACCTTGAGCTTGAGCCTACTTCTCCCCCTATGTCCATTGCTTCATCTTCACTATCCCCACTCCCATCTCCAAAGAATTCAGCTGAACCCCCAGTCTCATAGTCCACATCACTAGCTGTAGAAGGAAACGTTGTGATGGCATCCTTAGCCCTTTGCATAGACTGGGTGGTATGCACCAGATTTAGCATCCTTTCTGCATTGTCATTGCCTTGTTCAGCTAGAATTTGATAAGCTAGAATAGGGTGAGTAAATGCCTTAGCATCAAGGGAAGTAGAATCTATAACAGCTTTAGGATGCTGAGATCTTCCTTCCCTGTCTGCATCCTGGATATTCATTGACTCACTAGCAATGACATCCATCCTTATTGCTCCAGTACCTGTATTTCTCTCATTTTCTCTCTTTTGTTGCATCAGGGTCTCACCCTGGCTCCCCACCCTCACACCCTCACCTTCACCTACTAAGGTGGGACTCCTCTCACTCCCTTTTGCCAATCTTGAAGAAATGGATTGCAGATTTTCACTCATTTCCTCTCCTTTTTCCTGGGAGCAACCCAGACTCTCACTCAAAACACTATTCTCTCTCAATCCTAAGAGTGACTGTACAACCACTAAATCTTCTGTAATTGAAATAATTAAAGTTTGAAGCTGTGCAGAGATACTCGACGGATGAGTGATATCCATCGAGTGAGTGGTTTTGCTATCCGACGGATAACTGCTGTTAGGCTTATCCGTCGGGATACAATCACTACTCGACGGATGAGCAATATCCGTCGAGAGAGTAGAAATGAATGAGCTGGGAATAGAAACTATTGTTGACTCTGTGCTGATTGAAGATATTTTAGGCACAGATGACACAACAGTTCCTGAAAGAATTGGCAAATGAGCCAACAAATCATCTAAAAGATGATGCTCACCTGCATCAGATTTTGGCTTCCCCAACAGAGTTAAAGAAGGGGAATCAGGAATTGATGTGTTTATCATATCCACATCCAGAGAATTTGTTGGTGAGTATGGTGTTTGAGGTGCTTCTATAACTAGAGATTTTGGCTGTGACTCCACATTTATTGGAGCCACATCAAGCTGAATTTGTGAAGGTGCAGTGACCGTGTCTTTAGCACTAGTTTGCACAGTATGTGTACCCTGTGCATCCCCAGAGGTTTTTGATTTCTTCTTTCTAGCATAAGTTTGGGGTGAGCTTGTGTCCCTAACCCTCTTGGCCTGTGCTCTTGGTTGAGAGCTTTGTTCAATAGCTACATCCTTTTGGGAGGATGCAGCTAGAAATGAGCTTTTGTCCTTTTTAAGCACTGCAGTTTGTTGGGAAACTGCAGTGTGGCTAGGCTGGGATTCACTCAACTCTCCAACCTTATTCTTGGGGTTTCTTTTATGTTCACCCCTTCCCTTACCTAACTTACCCTCCTTCACACTCCCCTCTTTGGCTTTAGTGGATTTTTCAACTGGCATCTTTTGGGAGATACCAGAGGGGGCTTTCTTTGATTTGGATTTTGAAATAATAGTAGGTTTGGCAGCTTTGGTAGGCAACTGTTTGGTCATTGGCATAGTTTCCATAGCTACTCTTGAACTCAAAGAAAGTGTGGAGATTGGAATAGTTGTAGGGATGGATGAACTTACCTTACTTACCTGAGGTGCTTGCATTACAGGAAAGTAGAACATTGGCACATCCTTGTGATGATTGGCCCTGTTCAAATCTGCAATGAGCCTTCTCTCTTGAACCCAACAATCCAGTTTGTTGTTAGGGTTCTCAAGCACAATCTCTTCACAGAGGTGGTTAGCTAATAACATAAGAAATCTAGCATAATACACATTTTTACCTCTTTTATTTAACTCCCCTAATTTAAAAACTAACTCAAACAAGACAAGATCACTGAAATTATAAAATTTATCTGTAACTAGCATGTATAGCATGTTAAGCATGAAAATATTCACTGAATCAAAATTACTGATCTTTCCTGAGAAAACCTTTATAACTACATCACACAAGAAACTCCACTCTTTCCTAAGACCCATTCTCCTAATATCACTCAGTTTAGAAGTAGGAAGTGCATAGTGCATGGAATTGAGCATATTGACTGTATCAGTGTCAGTATGCGGTGAAGTCACATTGTTATCAGGACTTTTGAAACATGCTTTTATCACATCACTATTTATACAGAATTCTTTACCTTTGATGGTTAGAGTAATGGTCTTATCTGTAGAGTTGTCGGTAGCAGTGGTCCACATCTCTTCAACAACTTCACAGAAGATTGTGGGTGATTCCAGCATGGCATAATTGAGCTTGCAATTCTTCACAAAGTCCATCATCTTGTGATAGTCATCCGATTGCTGAATACCCTTGTTCACTAATGCAGTGAAATTGTTCTTCTCATAAATGAACCCAGTTTGAGACATAATCTTTACAACATGTGCCATTGTTAGAGAATGAAAGCTTGAAGAGAAAGAGAGTAAGTGCTTTGAGAGAGAATGAAATTAGAGCAGTTGAATTGAGAATGATAAAAGAAAAGCAATTACAATGAAATAAGCTTTTATACTATCTCAAAAATAACTGATAAAAATAATAAAGTAAAATAAAGTAACCAATAGAAATTTCCTAAAATAGCCGTTTAAAAATAAACTGTAAAAATTCCACTCATTATCCGTCGTGTTATGCTTAGAAACTGTAAGTATACTCGATGGATAATGTACAGGGAATTAACGGCTGAGATTAAGACAATTCGACGGATGAGGATAAACTGTTATCCGTCGAGACATGAAATATTCCAGAAAAGTAATTGATTTTTATTAGAAAATTGTATTTCGAAGGATGATCAAACTCGATGGATAAGGGTCATCCGTCGAGATGTAAATTTTGACTTAGCCAAAATTTCATCCAAGACTGAAAAATCAATCAAATTTCTGGCTGCATTTCAACTTGCAAATTAACTCAGATTGATTTAAGAGTAATTAAGCATACCTAACTCACTTACCAACCTTGAAAAGATGGATTCATCCAGTGGCTTGGTAAAGATATCTGCAAGCTGCTTCTCACTGGGAACAAAATGTAGTTCCACAGTACCATTCATTACATGTTCCCTTATGAAATGGTACTTGATATCTATGTGCTTTGTCCTTGAATGTTGTAATGGATTTTCAGTGATGGCAATTGCACTTGTGTTATCACAGAAAATAGGAATCCTCTCAACTTGCAAACCATAGTCTAGCAATTGATTTCTCATCCATAAAATCTGTGCACATCAACTGCCAGCAGCAATATATTCAGCTTCAGCTGTAGAAGTAGAAACTGAATTTTGCTTTTTACTGAACCAGGACATAAGCTTGTTTCCTAGAAATTGACAGGTTCCTGTTGTACTCTTTCTATCAATTCTACAACCTGCATAATCTGCATCTGAATAACCAGTTAGATCAAAACTAGAATCTCAAGGGTACCAAATGCCAAGGTTTGGTGTTCCCTTGAGATATCTGAAAATTCTCTTAATAGCTATTAAGTGAGATTCTCTAGGATCAGCCTGAAATCTAGCACATAAACATGTAGCAAATATTATATCTGGCCTACTAGCTGTTAAGTACAGAATTAAGCCAACCATGCCTCTATAACTTGAAATATCCACAAACTTTTCAGTAGTGTTTAATTCAAGCTTAGTTGCAGTGGCCATGGGAGTTTTTGCAGATGTGCAATCCACTTCTTTAAAAGATAAAAAATATATTTAGTTTGACTAAAGAATATTCCATCACTAACTTGCTTAACTTGTAAACCAAGAAAGTAAGTTAGTTCTCCCATCATACTCATTTCATACTTACTTTGCATCAATTTGGCAAACTTTTTGCAAAGTTTCTCATCTATAGAGCCAAAAATAATATCATCTACATAAATTTGAACAAGTATACTAGAGCCATTAACATTTCTGAAAAATAAAGTTTTATCTACAGTACCTCTTGTGAAGTCATTTTCCAAAAGGAACTTTGATAAAGTGTCATACCAGGCTCTAGGTGCTTGCTTCAGTCCATAAAGTGCTTTCAAAAGATAATAGACATGTTCTGGAAAATTTGGATCTTCAAAACCAGGAGGTTGACTGACATAAACTTCTTCCTCCAAATCTCCATTCAGAAAGGCACTTTTGACATCCATTTGATAGACTTTGAAATTGGCATGAGCTGCATAGGCTAAGAAGATTCTGATGGCTTCAAGTCTTGTAACAGGAGCAAATGTTTCATCAAAATCTATTCCTTCTTATTGACAGTAGCCTTTGGCAACCAATCTAGCTTTATTCCTGACAACTATGCCATTTTCATCCATCTTGTTTCTAAATACCCACTTGGTGTCTATTAGATTCTTTCCTTTAGGCTTGGGTACCAGCTTCCATACATTATTCCTTTCAAATTAGTTTAGCTCCTCCTGCATGGCTAAAATCCAATCAGGATCCAACAAAGCTTCTTCTACCTTCTTTGGTTCTTCCTTGGAAAGAAAGCTGATGTATAGACATTTTTCCTGGGTTGCTCTTCTTGTTTGAAATCTAGAAGAAACATCACCAATGATAAACTCAAAGGGGTGATCTTTTGTCCATTTCCTTGTTGAGGTAGATTAGCTCTAGATGAAGAGACCTCATTGTTGTCTTGATGTGTGATTGAGTTTTGATTGTTAGAAACTCCCCCTGAGTTTGTGGATCTTTGATTTGAGAAAGGGAAACTTTCTATAGGTGATCTATCTTGACTTCCTGCTCCTTTTGATAACCCGACGGATGGTGAATTTTGAGTACCGACGGATGAAGCTGGTTGTCTCCCGACGGATAACACAGATTGCCTTCCGATGGATGAAGCATTATGCAACTCGACAGATGTTGAGTTTTGTGCTTCATTGGTGGTAGATTTATCTGCATTATCCTTAGATACATTCTCTTGATCACTTTCATCATCACTGTCATCACTGACCATCTCCATATTGTCGAATTTGAGGCTCTCATGGTAATCTCCATCTTTCAGTCCTTCAATCTTTTTATCATTAAACACAACATGTATTGATTCCACAACAATGTTGGTTCTTAGATTGTAGACTCTATATGCTTTACCAACAACATATCCAACAAAAATTCCTTCATCCGCTTTAGCATCAAACTTCCCATTTTGATCAGTTTGATTTCTCAGAATATAGCATTTGCAGCCAAAGACATGAAGAAAGTTTAGAGTTGGCTTCTTGTTCTTGAACAATTGATAGGGAGTCATGCATCTTGCTTGATTAACCAGAGAAATATTCTGAGTGTAACATGCAGTATTTACAGCTTCAGCCCAGAAATATGTTAGTAACTTAGATTCTTCAAGCATTGTCCTTGCAGCTTCAATAAGTGATATGTTCTTCCTTTCCACTACTCCATTCTGTTGTGGAGTGCTTGCTGCTGAAAACTCATGCAGAATCCCATTTTCCTCACAAAATGCTCTCATGACAGAATTCTTGAACTCAGTTCCATTGTCACTCCTGATTCTTCTAACCTTGAAATCAGGATGGTTATTGACTTGCCTTATGTGATTGATGATGATTTCACTAGCCTCATCTTTGGACTTTAGGAAATATGTCCAAGAGAACTTTGAGAAATCATCTACAATTACAAGGCAAAATCTTTTCCTTGAGATGGACAATACATTGACTGGTCCAAACAAATCCATGTGAAGCAGTTGCAAAGGCTCTTCAATTGTTGAAACAAGTTTCTTCCTGAATGATGCTTTAATCTGCTTCCCCTTTTGGCAGGCATCACATAGTTCATTCTTAGAAAACTCCACTAGAGGAATGCCTCTGACCAGTTCTTTCTTTACTAGCTCATTCATGGTCTTGAAGTTTAAGTGGGATAGCTTCTTGTGCCATAGCCAACTTTCATCCTAAATTGCTTTACTGAGAAGACAAGTTACAGATTCTGCATTAAATGAGTTAAAATCAGCTAGGTACACATTTCCTTTTCTCACACTAGTGAGAACCACTTTGTTGCTTCTTTTATTAGTCATAATACAGGCTTCTGAGTTGAAGGTTACTGAATTGCCTTTATCACAAAGCTGGCTGATACTCAACAGATTGTGTTTGAGACCTTCCACTAAAGCAACCTCCTCAATGATGATATTGTCCTTTAAGATCAAGCCATATCCCACAGTATAACCCTTGTTGTCATCTCCAAAAGTAATACTTGGGCCAGCTCTCTCCTTAAACTCTGTGAGCAGGGTAGAATCACCAGTCATGTGTCTTGAACAACCACTATCCAAGTACCAAAGATTCTTTCTGTTTCCCTGCACACATCAAAATCAAATCAAGTTGATTTTGGTACCCAAGTTTCCTTGGGTCCTGCCTTGTTAGCTTTCTTTTTCTGTTTCTTAGGCTTTATATCATTTGACTTGGGAATTTCAGATTCATCCTTAGTCATTTGATTTGGGCCTTTGAAACCATTCATTGCATTAGAATTATCATGCATATTATGACTAACAGGAAATGGCATGCTATGTGTAAACATGTTATTCCAGTAAGGCATGCTAAATGGCATTTGTGGCATACTATATGCAGCATAATAAGGATTAGGTGCAAATGGCATATTAGCAATCTGTGCATTCATGTTCTGTGTAGGCATAGCATTAACAGGCATGGGAGGAATGGCATTCATGATAGGAAATTGAGGTTGCACAGACATGGAAGTAGGCATGGCAGATTTGTAATTAACAGATAGATGATTTACACTACCACACTTGACACAGATTTTTCTAGGAGCATATTTATCAGGTGTGTAGCTATTGTGTTTGTTAATCACTACTTTACCATTCCTATTGTTTTTCCTTTTAGTCTCTGGTTTTACCTCAATCTTTTCAAGTTTGTCACTTAACTGTTTGACAGTCATGTGACTAACATTAGCCTTTTTCCCTTTCTTAACTTGACCCGACTCTCCTAAAACAAAGTTCTTTGAAACATACCTATACTTCTCATTCAGCTTAACTAGTTTGGTTTTACTGATGGACTTGCTCACAGCCGACAGATGATGATTTTCATCATTCGATGGATAACACTTTTTGTTATCCGACGGATGATCCTCATCATCCGTCAAGTCTACATCTGTTAGTAGTCCATCTACCAAATTAAATTCTAGTTTCTTTTTGTTCTTTTTCCAGGCTTCATCACAGAAGGACTCGATTCCTTGAACTTTGGTGATTTGAGCATGGACATCCCTGGATGTTTTCCATGCCTTAATCACCTCTTGTTCACGCTCGAGCTGCTTCTTCAAAATTTCTTCCTTTTTCAAGGACTCAGTCAATTCCTCCTTGGCAATCTTACACTCAATTTTTAATTTCTCAAAATCAATAAACTAAGACTCAAGCACATTATTCCTCTCACTCAAAAACAAATTGTTTTCTTTGATTTTAGCATTTTCTTTAGTAAGAGACTTAAGTGTAACACGCAAATGATATAACTCTGTAGACATGTCATTAATGGCATCATTACACTCAGCTTTAGATAAATGTGCAAGGTTTGTAGTAGTTACCTGATTGCTTGAGGAACTTGTTTCTGTCTCATCAGACTTGGCCATTAGGGCTAGATTGACATAGCTGACATCTTCATCTTCATCCACACCATCTACTGCCCAGTCATTTTCTTGTGTAATAAAAGCCCTTTCCTTTTGCTTGAGTAGATCAAAGTATTTTTTCTTATAATCCACAGACTCAAACTTTTTCTTACTGGAATCTGACTTCCTACACTCACTGGCAAAATGACCTTCCAAACTACATTTGAAACATTTGAATTTTGATTTATCCACCATGTTTCTATTTGGCTTGGCTGCTCCAAAGTTCTTCTTGAACTTGAGCTTGGAAAATTTCCTAGAAAGAAAAGCTAGGTGCTCATCAATGTCCTCCATGTCATCTAGGCTCAATGAATCTTCACTTTCTATTGCAAACCCCTTGCCCTTGTTCTCACAGACCCTTGAAGTTGATTCAACAGCTTCCATCTTCACTTTCTTCTCCTTTTCCAACTCAGCAACTAGTGCAATGGATCCTCCTTTCTTCTTTCCTCTCTCCATCCTTTCATCCTGCTCTATTTCAAGCTCATAGGTTTTCAGGATGCCATACAGTCTCTCTAAAGTAAACTCCTTATAATCTTGTGAGTTTCTTAATGAGACTGTCATTGGTTTCCATTCCTTTGGAAGAGATCTAAGGAATTTCAGATTGGAATCTTTAGTTTGATAGACCCTTCCATGCAACTTTAGAGCATTTAGTAGTTTCTGAAACCTACTAAAGATGTCAGTGAGAGACTCACTTTCTTCATTACAGAAATGCTCATATTGCTGAATCAGGAGTTGCATCTTGTTTTCTCTAACTTGATCAGTGCCATCACTGATGATCTGTATTGTATCCCAAACTTCCTTGGCAGTTTTGCAGTTGATAATGTTGTCAAACATATCTCCATCAACTCCATTAAATAGGATATTCATGGCCTTTTTATCCTTCTTGACTTGTTCAATGTCAGGATCAGACCATTCATGCCTTGGCTTGGGGACTGATGGCTCGTTTCCTGTTGCAGCTCTCATTGGAACATGAGGTCCTCTTTCTATGCAGTCCACATAGGCCTCATCTTGAGAAAGCATATGAAGATGCATCTTTACCTTCCAATGATGGTAATTATCTTTATCCAGAAAAGGAATCTTGACTCCAACATCCTTCTTGTTCATCTTGCTGTATTGTTTTGATCTTTAAACTCTTTGTAAGTTAAGAGCTTGCTTTGATACCAATTATTAGTCCCTTAACAATATGACAAGAATTACAGAAGGGGGGTTGAATGGAATTCTTGAAACTTTTTCTTGAAATAAAATGTTCTAACTCAAATATAAATATAAGTGTATTGATTAGCACAATACGGAATAAAACTTAAGTGAATCAAAATACAAGTAATTAAAAACAAGAGTCTTTAAAAACTTTCTGGTCGATTTGAATGATTACACCAGAGATATATATATTATATATCGAGAGAACCCTGTGTGCAAATATGCTCACAGCTGCTTATAAATATTGAACTACTGAGAATACAGAGAAATGCTATTAATTCTGCTTACAAATGTTTCTCTTGTTGTGTTCCCAGATCTATGTTTCTATTTGCTACTTCTTGGTTTATATATTACCAAGATTACAAAGACAAAAGACAGGATCATCATAAAAACCATCGAGTCTAATACTTTGCTACTTTGTTCTCTATTACCCAGTTAATAGGTTTCCTCATTCCATTTACATACACTTCGACGCATGTGACTATGTTGTCACTGTCAACGGATATTTGAATTCTTTATCCATTGAGTACATGATCATCCGTCAAGTTTATGATCATCCGTTGATGGCTTTATTGATCATATGTCGACTGCTATATTGATCATCCGTTGATAGCCATTTGATCATCCGTCGATGGCTTTGTTAATCATCCGTCGGTAGCTATTTTGGCACTTGACTTCATTTTATTTATGCAGAATTACAAGACATCATCTATGTACAATTAATCAACCTATTCTGCATATCTAGTTAAAGTCAACATGACTTATATGCTACTACAGAATCTATAGAAAGGTATATGCAGAAATGTGCTACAGACTCATTATTACATAAGCTACTCACTCGATGGATAATAGGTCATCATCCGTCGGGACTATATGAGTTATCCGTCGGGACTATAATTTTTATCCGTCGAGTGCTAAATTATTTTACTAAGTAAAATCTACTAAGGTGTTTTGTTCATGAAATCATCAAGTACACAACATATACACAACAAAGTGCTTCTTGGGAGGCAACCCAAGTTTGTTGTACATTAGTAGTTAGAGGAAGAAGAAAGAAAAGAGAAAAACACAAAAAAAATCAAAAAAATAAAAAAAAATTGGGACAGGTACAGTGGCACGGCGCGCCCGCGCTGAGGAAGCGGGGCGGCCGTGCCCATTTTTTAGAGACATAGCACGCCCACGCTGCCTAGCGGGGCGGCCGCGCTGAAAAGACAGAAGCACGGTGCGCCCACGCTGAGGTAGCGCGCGGCCGCGCTGCCCCCTGAGTCCGAAAAAAAAATAAAAGCTGGAATAAAGAGAAAATCGGGAACTTCTTTTAAAAATTAATTCCTACCCAAATTTTGCTCTTCCACATCCCAAATTTCCCTCTCCAATCAAACCCATTATTCCCACTATTCCCATAATCAATTCCCACTTCTATTCCATATCTAATTCTCTTCTCACCTCCTATATATATGTATACACTTATACACAAACTTCTCCACCACTTCTCAAATTCTCAAACATAATTCTCTCTCAAACACTTATCTTTTATTCTCTCTTATTCAATCCCAATGGCACCCAAGAGACAAAGAACTCAAGTCAGCAGCAGCACCACTGATTCTTCGAGTGCAGGTGGTGTAAGGTGAGGTTTTCAACTCCTGAGGCTGAAGCGGAGTATACGAGGCTTCTCTCGAAGTTTATAGTAAAGGAACGGGGTTTTCTGTCATCGGGGAAGGATGGTAGGTTGTTGGAGATAATCTTGGAGATGGGCTGGGTTGTTTTTTGCGAGGCACCCGCTGCTGTGCCCATGAGTGTTGTTCGTGAGTTTTATGCTAATGCTAAGGCGGAGAAGAATGGTTTCACTGTGGTTAGGGGGATGATGGTGGAGTACAGTGCGGATACGATAAGAAGGGTGATTGATCAGCCTATGAGGAAGCCCGGTCAGGACACCTGGAACGATAAAACTCCGGAGGACTTTGATTTGGATTAGATTGTTGCTACTCTATGTGTGCCTGAGACTCATTGGAAGTTCAAGAGGGGAACGACTGATTATGCCACATTCCCTGCTTCGAGCATGAATAGGTTTGCTCATGCATGGAATGCGTTTATTTGTGTTAACATCATGTCATCTTCTCATGTGCATGATGTGACTGTGGAGCGTGCACGGCTGTTGTGGGGGATTCTTCAGGGTGATTATGTGGACCTTGGGATGGTGATTTACCAGGATATTTTGAGATTTTTGCGAGGGAGTACTACGGGTTCTATACCCTATGCGTCCGTTGTGATGAAGTTGTCTGTGGCAGTTGGTGTTTATTGGCCAACACACGAGGAGCTCCAGATTCCGAGTGCTCCGATTGACAGCACCACTTTAGCGATGATGCAAGAGTGGGATGGAGGCAAGCCTGATTTGAAGGGACTTGGTTATTCTTTTGACCATCTGCCTGGTGGGAGGCCAATTGTTGGGGTAGCTCAGTCGAGCAGAGCTGCTTG
Organism: Apium graveolens; assembly: GCF_009905375.1. Lineage (NCBI taxonomy): Eukaryota > Viridiplantae > Streptophyta > Magnoliopsida > Apiales > Apiaceae > Apium > Apium graveolens. The sequence goes on from NC_133654.1 coordinate 244,902,855, forward strand.
GAGGTCTCAGTTGGGTGAAGAGGCTGGTCCATTGCAGTAGGAGCAGGAGCAAGCACAAGCTGATGTTGGAGTTGGTATGAGCATGACGCAGTATAGGCGTCTAGAGAGGAGGATGGATGTGATGCATGACATCCATAGTTAGTTTACACGTGATCTCACCCAGGCACTAGGGACTGCATTCAGAGCCACAGATGTTGACATCCAATGGCCAGTATTTGGTGAGAACTCCGTGTATCCACCTCCAGACATGCCTGACACTCCCCCCGTTGGGGGTGAGGATCCTGATTCCGAGTAGGTATGCCTGATTCCTTACTATTACCTTCACTGAGGACAGTGAAAATTTTAAGTTTGGGGGTAGTAGTTGAAGGAATATATTTTGTGTGAGTCGCATATTGTAATAACCCCAATTTTTGGGAAATTTTGAAACCCTTATGAATAGTGTTTTTGCTGAATGAGAAAACTTTTCATGCCACACTAGATAGGGGTTCTGATATGGATATTCTGAGATTTTATTAGTACTTTATATGGGATATAAGTGTATGTAAAGATCGTCAGAATCCAAGTCCGAACACTTTGATTTTTCCCGGAAATCCAATAGATACGGAAAGAATTGAGTATAAGGTAACAGGATAAAAGGATTTAAATTAAAGGATTATAATAGAGGATCATAAAAAGGAATATAATGTATTGAGAAAGGTTAAGGGAACCTAAGTAATAAGATCCCGGATATGATCCCTCAAACGATAAACGAAAATGAAAGTTAAACGAACAGTATAACAGATCAGCGGTCATTAGGCAAACAATTAGGAAGTTAATCAAAGGGATTAGAGAGGATGATGTCACCCAACCAATGAGAAGAGGACAAGGAGGGGATGATGACATCATGAGGATGACACAAGCATGACAAGGGAAGGAAGGAGATGTGGTGGCTTTTTAACCACACAAAATCAAGGGCAACTAGGTAATTTACTAAAACAAACACAAAAAATCAAACCAACCAAGCCAAGCAAATCATTTTTCATCAAAATCAAAAAGAAACCAAGGCATTGTTCTTCATGCTCTCGGCTAAAACAGAACCAGCACACTAAAACTGCTGTATCTCCTTCATTTCTCACTCAAATATTATGTTCTATAGCTCATTGGAAAGGTATTGAGATGACCTACAACTCTTGTTCACAAGTCTCGTCCAAATAATCATGGTAAGACCCTCATTTTTACATTTCTTTAAATCAGACTTTTAGAAACTTCAAAGCCTAACTTTGTGTTCTTGATTTCTTTGGAAAGATCAAGCTTGTAGGAGGCTCCCTAAGGCTTCCTAGCAACTTAACACCTCCCAAGGAAGGTATAAACTTCAAACCCTAGCCTTTACTTTATTTTTTAGTAAGTTTAATGGTTGGTTTTGTGAAATGAGAAGCATGGATTGTGATTATTAGTAGTTTGGTTTGATTTGGAAGTGTTTTGGTAATTGAAGCTTGATTATAGTTCATAGGTCTTGATTGTGGTTGTTTGAGTTGAAAACCTTGGAGATTATGGACTGATGTGGTATGGTTTCGGTGAAGTTTTGTTGTATTGATGGTTATGAGTTGGTTGGTGGTTAATTGGAGTAGTTTAAACATTGGTAATCGCGTAAACATAGCCGTCGTAATGTCCGATTTACTTTAGACTGCTTTTGTTCATAACATTTGGACCCGAGAACTCCCTGCTAGATTATGACCATTGCCATTTTTAGATAGTTCATGTTACGAGCTTCGTTTTGATATGTAGTTCGTTTGATTCCGATGTACGGTTTAGGAGAAACGACCGTTTCAAGTAACGGCGTTTCGCGAACGAATCATTTCCCCTCGCCTTACTTTGAAACATAGGTTAAAGACCAAAAAGGGTTAATTAATGTATGAAACAATTATGGTAAGAGTGTTAGGCAGTTGGTAAGACACTCGCGAAGGAATCGCTTTAAAACACGTAATGGTTAATTTATTAAAAATGGTGGAGCCGAGGGTACTCGAGTGACTTAAGAGAATCAATAAGCGCAAAACAAGCGTTAGAGTCTAAGTTAGTTAAAGTATAGATTTACAAGTGACTTTGGTTTAATTCCAACTTACTTATTGTTTATAGGTTACCAGACTCGTCCCGAGCCTTTTATCACCCCAAGTCGCTCAGGCAAGTTTTCTACCCGTTATAACTGTTGTTGTGATGAATATATGTATTTGCATTATCTTGCGATAGATGCATGTTGGTTAATTAGCAAATGATGCAATATATTGAAGCATGCTGCTATGGTATATATATATGCATGCCTGTTTCGCATTCTTTCCATATATATCTGTTGATTCAGTTGATAATACCTATGCTAGAGGATAGCGGTAATTTGCATATACCCTTAGTACAGGGACCCAAAGGTGAAAATACTTTCTAAAACCGGGAGTCGAGGATCCCGAGTAGATTTTGTATATATGGATATAAATATATATATATATACTTATATATATATATATGGTCATAGTTTTCAAAACTATTAATCGAATAAGGTTTATTCGATAACTTTAACTTTATTTTATTATTGAATATTATTTCGAATATTATTCGAAGGCGTGTGACTCCTTTATATTAAATGAATATTATTTTGAATATTCATTCGAGGACTTATGACTCCTTTTATTTTATTAATGAATATTATTTTGAATATTCATTCGGGGACTTATGACTCCTTTTATTTATTTATCTGAATATTATTTGAATATTCATTCGAGGGCTTATGACTCTTTTATATTATTTATTGAATATTATTTTGAATATTCATTCGGGGACTTATGACTCCTTTTATTTATTTATCTGAATATTATTTGAATATTCATTCGAGGGTTTATGACCCTTTTATTTATTTATCTGAATATTATTTGAATATTCATTCGAGGGCTTATGACTCTTTTATATTATTTATTGAATATTATTTGAATATTCATTCGAGGGCTTATGACTCAGTTTATATTATTTAATGAATATTATTTGAATATTCATTTGAGGATCTATGACTCCGATTATTTGCTGAGGTATATTCTTTATTTTATTAAAGAATAAGGTGTCAATAATCAAACTTATTTTCGATTATTCAAATAAAGATAGTACTTTCATATAAGTATATCTTTGGTTATTTAATACTCGTTTCAAGTATAAGTTTTAATACTTCTACTTCAATTATTTTTATAAAGATTATTCTTTATGGGAATATTATTTAAATAATAATATTCAGTCATTTTCTAAATATTCTGGGGACTGATTTACTTCATTAAATCAGCTTTACTCCAAACACTCTATAAAGTGTTTTCGAGTCTTCAAAATGATTTTTAAAAGTTAGAGCGGATCCCAAAACTCATTTTTATATTTAAGATCTTCCTTTTTAAGGGGATTTAAATACTCGCTCAAAACCTGAGGGATCCGGCTCTATGGTGTATTTTATATTCGCAACAAGGTTGCAGTTTTGGTAAATGAATTGATTACTTACCCAATGTTCGGGAAGTAAGTCCATCTATTCAGTCGGCATAAGCAACATGGGCTCAGTGGGCGTCCATGATAGTGTAAGTGGCTCAGTGGGAGTCCATCAAATGCATAAGTGGCTGAGTGGCAGTCCAGCATAAGGTCCTATTGCGACCAGGGTGATGACCAGTGGGGAATTCGTCCATCTACTAGTAGAAAAGGTTACTTATGGTTATCTTTGCCTGATCAGCAAGATATCTGGTTTATGCCAAAATTCTTTCCCTTTCCAAATTTATTGGATGTTTCAAACCCTGTTCATACTTAACATGACAGAGGTTTTCAGGAAATGTATAAAAGAAGATGTATATGTGGATATATATATATATCAGAACTTAATGAAGTATATCCTAACTTCATTTCCTTTAATAATATTTCAAAGATTGAATCTATTCAAGTCTTATCTTGTCGTCTCATCAGTGGGATGAACTTTTGAAATTAATTATAACTTGAACGGTGGTAGTCCAAGTAGTATTTGGAAAAGATATAAGTATATTGGAGTATCTTGTAACTTCATCTTTTAAACTTGTATCTAGTTAATAATTGTCTTATGAATGGCAAAGATTTTCAGAAAAACGTTGAGACAAGGTTAGATATATGAGATCACCTTGCAATGATATTTTTTTTATACAGTTATACACTGGGACTTTGTGTATATTATGCATGGAAGAGGACTTCCAATATTTTGAAAAGTATATATGTATATATACTGAATATTTTGCGACTTCATCGCATTAAGATATCAAACTTGGTTCATTTCTTTTGACCAAGACTGTCATGAGTATTATGAGTAGGCTTATATACTATTAATCATTATACATATTATTTTGGTGGGCTTGCTGCTCACCCTTGCTTTATTTCTTCATCACACAACAACAGTTAGGAAAGATGGCCAGACTCCAGCAGACCCAGCGCAAGCGCGTGGGAAGCGTCCCGCGTCTTCCCGTGGATGTTGTAGCTGCTATAGCTGCAGAGGTAGATCTATTGTAGATCAGACCATCTACTTTTGAGAATCAATTATGTATAATTATAACTGGTGGCAGATAATGGCAATTAACTGTAAATTTATCAAGTAATCATTTTGGGTTGTAATAACTTTTAAATTATGGATTCAAAGACTTGTACTTATTTAAATTTCATCTCTGAGACTATAACGGGTTGTGGTGTGTGTTAGTGTGGGGTCACAGCATAAGGTTATTATTATTAATTAAGTGAAGTGATACTGTGGAAAGAAAGACCGTGACGACCCGGATCCCCGACCCCGGATCTGGGGGTGTTACAGAAATGGTATCAGAGCTAAGCGTTATAAACCTCAGAGATGATGGGACGTTAAGATAATAAGTTCACTAAGATAATAAGAACTCTTGCCAAGTTCATAGTCGGACTACCTAACGTAGTACTGACAGTTAAAACCCTTATGGGAACCCTTATAAATATCGTGATAGGAGCGTAGTTCGTTATCGTATATGGTAGCGGGACTCCGAACCCTGAGGTTGAGGAGCAACAGCGCGATGATGTTTTATTATTAATTGGAGATCGGATTGTGGATCCGATAGAGTGTCCTAATGCAGGAGCGGATGATGTTGATATTGAGGATGTAGCGGTTGAGGATGTTATCCTAGAAGGGATAGTTGTTGAGGAGGATCCCATGGAGGATCCTGACAAGATTGGATAAAGGACCACTGATGAATTGATGACCATGGTTAGGTCGACTACCAGAGGTAGGATTGGCCTGTCACTACCGGAGGTTCGTTCAAGTTTGTAAAGATAGTAACCCCTTTAACGCGGCTTACTCGTAAGACTGAGAAGTTCGAATGGACAGAGAAATGCGAGAACAACTTTCAAGAACTGAAGCAGAGGTTGGTGATGGCCCCTATGCTGGCATTGCCGGATGGAAAAGGAGATTTTGTGAAGTGTAGTGACGCTTCGCACAAGGGCTTAGGGTGCGTGCTTATACAGCACGGTAAGGTAATCGCGTACATGTCAAGACAATTAAGGTAATATGAAATTCGATATCCCCGCCCATGAGCTTAGGCTCGTGGCAATAGTTTTACCCTAAAGATTGGAGGCACTACTTGTATGGAGAGAAGTGCGAGAATTACCTAAGCCATAAGTGCTCTAGTACATTTTCACGTAGAAAGAGCTCAACATATGCCAGAGGAGGCAGTTAGAGCTAATCAAGAATAATGATTGGGAGATTCTTTATCATTCGGGGAAAGCTAATGTGGTGGCTGATGCCCTTAGTAAAAAGGAGAGACTCAAGATGATAATATCTTTGGGAGAGTTTATAAGAGATTTTGGAAATAGTAGTGAAGGTAACCGGAGCCGGTACCGAAAAGCTGTTTGAGATTGCAAGAGAGACCGAATTATTGGAAAAGAGCATACGGTGCCAGAGAAAGATGATAAGGGAATAATGAGGTATTCCTATAGAATTTGGGTTCCGAAAGTTCAAGAGCGTAAGGATGAGAACTTAGATGAGAGCCATAGTTTGAGGAATAAGATTTAGAGCAAACCCTGAATGTGATAGTCAGGGAGGTCGCCATCAAGATAGAAGGAACCCATGACATAATGGAGTGGAAAATGAGGATTTTAAATTAAAAGATGACCCCAATTATGGGGAGTAGGATGAAACATTTCATACTAAGGAAGCAGAAAGTCGAGTAAGGAAAGGAGACCCGAGACGGTACTCCTATACGACAATTCATGGACCTGTCTAGACAGAACTTAGACTATTATCCCCAACCACCACCTTGAGGAAACAATGCGATAGGAAATTCTTTCAGGACCTTTAAGTCTCTAAGCTCTCAGAGTTCCAAGGAACAGGTTGACCTAGTCGAGGCAAGAGCCTGGCTAAAGGAAATAGAGGAATCATTTGAGATTCTGAATGATTGACGAACCACAAAAGACTATTTTTGTCACTTACCCTCCTAAGAGAGAGACCACCCGCTGGTGAAAGACCAAGAAAGGCACAGAGCCAGAGGTTAGAATAAACTGATTTAAGTTCAGTCAATTGTTTTCGGGAAAGTAATTCCCAAAGATAAGGAGATAGTGTAAAAGCTTTGGAGCTAGAACAAAAGTGGATGAGTATGATGAATTATGAATCTAAGTTGTAAAAGTTATCAAGATTCGTTCTGAGGACACGAATCCAGAATGACGGGATGTTTGGAATCAATACTTATGTTGTGTTAGTTCATGAAATAATGATAAGAGAAAGGAAAATAAAAAGAAACTGAAGTGGAAAGGAATATAAAGGCAATAGAGTTTGAGGTATGATAAGGGAGTTGGGTATGAGGAAACCCTAAAGACTCGTAGCAATAGACATAGAAAAGTATGTTATCGTCAGGATGAGGGTGATTCACCATGAGTTAAAGTTGATGGTTGAAGGCATACGAGTTATGTACATTTTATCCCCTTTAAGTTGGGAGGATTCAAGGAAACCTTTAGATAGTTCGAAGGATAAATAATAAGACGCGGATAGACTAAGGAGACAAGAAAGTAAGAAAGTAGGAAAATTGGATGAAGGAAGTGACCTTCAATAATGTGAAATGTAAGACCGGTGGCTCGATACTCAGAAAGGGAGACGCCAGGTATGAGAGGTATCCCAACATTGAGGTGACTGTTGAGATAAACAACAAAAGTAAATAAGGAATTATTAAGAAGAAGTTCACGTTGAACATGACCAATATCTTCCAGAACATCCATGTTATCATTACCAAATTAGGAAAGAAAAGCGGATGACCATTGTTATCTTTTGGAGGCTATATGGATTGACCTCAATTTGAATAAGGATGCTATTATGAAGTTAGGTATAGACTATCGAGGTGGGAATGATGAAGAAGATAATCTATCAAGGATATATGACTTGGTTTATCCATGGTGGATGCATGTACCTTTTCAAAGGTGGAATTAAGGATAGAACATCGGTAACTTAAAATGAATCCTAGGGAATGCATAAAGGTTGACATTTCACCCTTAATAGGGATAGTATGAAATTTGACAGTATGAATTGGAAAGGATTAAGGTAATAACAACCTTTAAAGAATCAGTGGAGAATTTTTTTTTCAAAAGTATATAGACAATGATTCTAGTATTAGTATATGGTATTTTGATATGCCCTGTATCTAGGGAATACAGGAGGAACGATTCAAGGATAACCTTAGAGGTTTTACAAGGAGAAAGGTAATATTCAAAATTCTCAAGAATAGAAATGTGGATAAAGGAAATATGACGTAATTATAGTGTTGCCAAGTGGGGCACGTGTTAAACCACGAGAAAGTATGGATCGAACCAGTAATGGTCGAAATTATTCAGGGCAATTAGGACTTAAGATAAAAGATGTTAAATTATGATTGAGAGTCAGTCATGACAGTGATTAACCTCTAAAGACTGAGGCAATAACTTATGGAAAAATGGTGATTTTTTTTTACTTATCAGATTTTAAGGAAAATATCTTCACTCAAGCAGTGATCGGAAATAGGGTAGAAAATTTGTGAAAGTGGTTAAAATGAAATTGACTGTAAGCAAATTTTACTATCAGGAAAGGCCAAAGAGGTGGCCGACACTTTAAAGGTAAGAGGATAATTATAGGCGCTTGTGCCAAAATAATACAGTGAGGATGGTTAAAACTGTGAAGGTTGTATTATGGTTTGGAAGATTGATATTCCTTCTGATGACTGTGCAATACCCAACCGTAATAGTAGTTGGTAAAGGTTTAATTCGTGTAATCGCCATGAGCGGGCTATCTATCTTAGGAGGTCCTATCTTGAGATAAGCCAGGACCATGTTTCAAAAAGGACTAGACGAACCTTTGAGTTAAGTCTTCTATTTATGGCATATGATTAAGAATGGTATTAACCTGCTATCGTTGCTTTGATTGAAACTCTTCTGCAATTTTATCTACTTCATGTCATGAAAGTACGTCAGAGTTTGGAGTGTTCTTCATGAATTGTGATTGGTGGTTATGTTAACTCTTTAGGAGAATTAGATACGAGATGTATGGACTCCGTATGGTTAGCTATTAAGACTTCATGGAAAATGAATGACTACAGTAGGTCAGTGGTGGACCATAGTAAGGCAGCAATGATTCTGCGAGTAATGAGCTGATTACAACCGTGAGAGTTGTATTGGAATGGGTGTTGAGATTGAGTACCACTAATCGGGTCGTGGTAGTGTATAAGTTATCATTGATAGACTAATTAAGTAGAGTATCTACCTAGTGAATTATTATTCTTTCTTATCAATAGAGAGTCGTATTATTATACGAGGAAGGTTGCGGTGCAAGCATAGAATTCTAGTAACGATGATGTATAGAATGAGATCCCAGATTCGATTTTCGATGTCGAGGGAGTTTCAAAGGTGATTGTGTATAAGCTCGAGGAAGAGCATGGGTCCATAGAATGATGGACGGAATAGCAAAAATATTTAGGCATGTGAAATAGGATGCTATAATACTTGATGTTGATATAAATACATATATGTTTTGTTCTCCTATGATAAACCTCTATAGTTCAGAGGTAGGTTCCAAGCCAGATATTTTATGGCAGTATATTTTTTTTATATATACAATTCTCTTCAGTTCGTTCTTTTCTCTTCTTTTCATTTCATGTAAGTTGAGAAGAACAACCCTTCCAGAAGGGGAGGTATTGCCGAATGACTGTCTATCTGTGTGATAGAAGCCTAGTAGGATACCAACTATTGTTTAATTGCTTGTCAAGTACTAAAGGCTGGCCACCTTCTGTACTAACTATGCGAGATAACAAGTGTTCATGATCATAGTGATCTCTCAACAAATTCCTTTACTTCTATATGATTGATCAAACTTTGGGAAATAGAAACAGCTGAAAAAGGAGTAATAAAGTTGTGGTAGTATTCGGAATGGAAACACATTCGTGATACTAAGGTTGACGTGGTTATTAAAAGGTTATAGAACGCTAACGAGCAAAAGTATAACTAGTATAATATTAGGAACGGAAGATAGTAGCGACTACGAACTGGGAAAAAGGATGGGTAGTGAGAAGCAAAAGCTCTAATGCTAAAAGCTATAATGAGAGTCTGTGCAATAGACTTGAAAGAAATTGGAATGATCACTTAACACGGGTTGAGTTTTCTTACGACAATAGATCATATGTCAGTATTGAGGTATCGCCTTATGAGATCCTTGAGGGAAGACAATGTCGATCTCCCTTATGTTAGGATGAAGTTGTAGAGCGCAAGATGCTCGGACCCGCAGTAGTCCAAAGGACCAAGGATATGATAGATCTAATCAGAGGACGGCTGGTAGTAGCCCAAGATGGACATGATAAGTATGTTGATTTGACACGAAAGGAAAAAGAGTATGAAATAGGGGACCTAGTGTTGTTATAGGTATTTCCTTGGAAAGGAAGGATGAGGTTCGGAAAGAAATGAAAGCTAAGTCCACGAATTGTTGGACCCTTGGATATATTAAGACGTATTGGGAGGATAGCATAGGAGCTAGCCCTAACCCCGAACATGTAGCAGGTCGTAACGTGTCTCACGTATCAGTGTTAAGGAAGTGTAATTCAGATGCCAGATAAATAGGGGCATATGAGCGCATAGATATGCAACCCGACGTAACCTATATGGAGCAACCAGGAAGGGTTGTAGAGTGAAAAGGGAACAAGTGCTTAGGAGAAGGGTTATCAAACTATTCAGAGTTTGATGGAAGAACCACAATGTGGGAAAATTTATTTGAGAGTTAGAAAGTATAATGCTAAGAAAGTATCCCAATTCATTTTCTATCTGATTCCGGGACGGAATCCTTTTAAGGAGGGGAGACTGTAATAACCCCAATTTTTGGGAAATTTTGAAACCCTTATGAATAGTGTTTTTGCTGAATGAGAAAACTTTTCATGCCACACTATATAGGGGTTCTGATATGGATATTCTGAGATTTTATTAGTACTTTATATGGGATATAAGTGTATGTAAAGATCGTCAGAATCCAAATCCGAACACTTTGATTTTTCCCGGAAATCCAATAGATACGGAAAGAATTGAGTATAAGGTAACAGGATAAAAGGATTTAAATTAAAGGATTATAATAGAGGATCATAAAAAGGAATATAATGTATTGAGAAAGGTTAAGGGAACCTAAGTAATAAGATCCCGGGTATGATCCCTCAAACGATAAACGAAAACGAAAGTTAAGCGAACAGTATAACAGATCAGCGGTCATTAGGCAAACAATTAGGAAGTTAATCAAAGGGATTAGAGAGGATGATGTCACCCAACCAATGAGAAGAGGACAAGGAGGGGATGATGACATCATGAGGATGAGACAAGCATGACAAGGGAAGGAAGGAGATGTGGTGGCTTTTTAACCACACAAAATCAAGGGCAACTAGGTAATTTACTAAAACAAACAGAAAAAATCAAACCAACCAAGCCAAGCAAATCATTTTTCATCAAAATCAAAAAGAAACCAAGGAATTGTTCTTCATGCTCTCGGCCAAAACAGAACCAGCACACTAAAACTGCTGTATCTCCTTCATTTCTCACTCAAATATTATGTTCTATAGCTCATTGGAAAGGTATTGAGATGACCTACAACTCTTGTTCACAAGTCTCATCCAAATAATCATGGTAAGACCCTCATTTTTACAGTTCTTTAAATCGGACTTTTAGAAACTTCAAAGCCTAACTTTGTGTTCTTGATTTCTTTGGAAAGATCAAGCTTGTAGGAGGCTCCCTAAGGCTTCCTAGCAACTTAACACCTCCCAAGGAAGGTATAAACTTCAAACCCTAGCCTTTACTTTATTTGTTAGTAAGTTTAATGGTTGGTTTTGTGAAATGAGAAGCATGGATTGTGATTATTAGTAGTTTGGTTTGATTTAGAAGTGTTTTGGTAATTGAAGCTTGATTATAGTTCATAGGTCTTGATTGTGGTTGTTTGAGTTGAAAACCTTGGAGATTATGGACTGATGTGGTATGGTTTCGGTGAAGTTTTGTTGTATTGATGGTTATGAGTTGGTTGGTGGTTAATTGGAGTAGTTTAAACATTGGTAATCGCGTAAACATAGCCGTCGTAATGTCCGATTTACTTTAGACTGCTTTTGTTCATAACATTTGGACCCGAGAACTCCCTGCTAGATTATGACCATTGCCATGTTTAGATAGTTCATGTTACGAGCTTCGTTTTGATATGTAGTTCGTTTGATTCCGATGTACGGTTTAGGAGAAACGACCGTTTCAAGTAACGGCGTTTCGCGAACGAATCATTTCCCCTCGCCTTACTTTGAAACATAGGTTAAAGACCAAAAAGGGTTAATTAATGTATGAAACAATTATGGTAAGAGTGTTAGGCAGTTGGTAAGACACTCGCGAAGGAATCGCTTTAAAAATCGTAATGGTTAATTTATTAAAAATGGTGGAGCCGAGGGTACTCGAGTGACTTAAGAGAATCAATAAGCGCAAAACAAGCGTTAGAGTCTAAGTTAGTTAAAGTATAGATTTACAAGTGACTTTGGTTTAATTCCAACTTACTTATTGTTTATAGGTTACCAGACTCGTCCCGAGCCTTTTATCACCCCAAGTCGCTCAGGCAAGTTTTCTACCCGTTATAACTGTTGTTGTGATGAATATATGTATTTGCATTATCTTGCGATAGATGCATGTTGGTTAATTAGCAAATGATGCAATATATTGAAGCATGCTGCTATGGTATATATATATGCATGCCTGTTTTGCATTCTTTCCATATATATCTGTTGATTCAGTTGATAATACCTATGCTAGAGGATAGCGGTAATTTGCATATACCCTTAGTACAGGGACCCAAAGGTGAAAATATTTTCTAAAACCGGGAGTCGAGGATCCCGAGTAGATTTTGTATATATGGATATAAATATATATATATACTTATATATATATATGGTCATAGTTTTCAAAACTATTAATCGAATAAGGTTTATTCGATAACTTTAACTTTATTTTATTATTGAATATTATTTCGAATATTATTCGAAGGCGTATGACTCCTTTATATTAAATGAATATTATTTTGAATATTCATTCGAGGACTTATGACTCCTTTTATTTTATTAATGAATATTATTTTGAATATTCATTCGGGGACTTATGACTCCTTTTATTTATTTATCTGAATATTATTTGAATATTCATTCGAGGGCTTATGACCCTTTTATTTATTTATCTGAATATTATTTGAATATTCATTCGAGGGCTTATGACTCTTTTATATTATTTATTGAATATTATTTGAATATTCATTCGAGGGCTTATGACTCAGTTTATATTATTTAATGAATATTATTTGAATATTCATTTGAGGATCTATGACTCCGATTATTTGCTGAGGTATATTCTTTATTTTATTAAAGAATAAGGTGTCAATAATCAAACTTATTTTCGATTATTCAAATAAAGATAGTACTTTCATATAAGTATATCTTTGGTTATTTAATACTCGTTTCAAGTATAAGTTTTAATACTTCTACTTCAATTATTTTTATAAAGATTATTCTTTATGGGAATATTATTTAAATAATAATATTCAGTCATTTTCTAAATATTCAGGGGACTGATTTACTTCATTAAATCAGCTTTACTCCAAACACTCTATAAAGTGTTTTCGAGTCTTCAAAATGATTTTTAAAAGTTAGAGCGGATCCCAAAACTCATTTTTATATTTAAGATCTTCCTTTTTAAGGGGATTTAAATACTCGCTCAAAACCTGAGGGATCCGGCTCTATGGTGTATTTTATATTCGCAACAAGGTTGCAGTTTTGGTAAATGAATTGATTACTTACCCAATGTTCGGGAAGTAAGTCCATCTATTCAGTCGGCATAAGCAACATGGGCTCAGTGGGCGTCCATGATAGTGTAAGTGGCTCAGTGGGAGTCCATCAAATGCATAAGTGGCTGAGTGGCAGTCCAGCATAAGGTCCTATTGCGACCAGGGTGATGACCAGTGGGGAATTCGTCCATCTACTAGTAGAAAAGGTTACTTATGGGTATCTTTGCCTGATCAGCAAGATATCTGGTTTATGCCAAAATTCTTTCCCTTTCCAAATTTATTGGATGTTTCAAACCCTGTTCATACTTAACATGACAGAGGTTTTCAGGAAATGTATAAAAGAAGATGTATATGTGGATATATATATATATATATATATATCAGAACTTAATGAAGTATATCCTAACTTCATTTCCTTTAATAATATTTCAAAGATTGAATCTATTCAAGTCTTATCTTGTGGTCTCATCAGTGGGATGAACTTTTGAAATTAATTATAACTTGAACGGTGGTAGTCCAAGTAGTATTTGGAAAAGATATAAGTATATTGGAGTATCTTGTAACTTCATCTTTTAAACTTATATCTAGTTAATAATTGTCTTATGAATGGCAAAGATTTTCAGAAAAACGTTGAGACAAGGTTAGATATATGAGATCACCTTGCAATGATATTTTTTTTATACAGTTATACACTGGGACTTTGTGTATATTATGCATGGAAGAGGACTTCCAATATTTTGAAAAGTATATATGTATATATACTGAATATTTTGCGACTTCATCGCATTAAGATATCAAACTTGGTTCATTTCTTTTGACCAAGACTTTCATGAGTATTATGAGTAGGCTCATATACTATTAATCATTATACATATTATTTTGGTGGGCTTGCTGCTCACCCTTGCTTTATTTCTTCATCACAAAACAACAGTTAGGAAAGATGGCCAGACTCCAGCAGACCCAGCGCAAGCGCGTGGGAAGCGTCCCGCGTCTTCCCGTGGATGTTGTAGCTGCTATAGCTGCAGAGGTAGATCTATTGTAGATCAGACCATCTACTTTTGAGAATCAATTATGTATAATTATAACTGGTGGCAGATAATGGCAATTAACTGTAAATTTATCAAGTAATCATTTTGGGTTGTAATAACTTTTAAATTATGGATTCAAAGACTTGTACTTATTTAAATTTCATCTCTGAGACTATAACGGGTTGTGGTGTGTGTTAGTGTGGGGTCACAGCATAAGGTTATTATTATTAATTAAGTGAAGTGATACTGTGGAAAGAAAGACCGTGACGACCCGGATCCCCGACCCCGGATCTGGGGGTGTTACACATATAGTTTGCATATTCATGATAGTTTAGTGCATATAGTTGCATATTTTTCCATGTAGTTTTTATTATTATTTTTGTAGTTTTTATGATAGTTTGTTCATATAGTTCATGCATTTGCATAATAACATGATCCCTTAGATGATTTTTCCGATTGACTTGTGATATTGATGCTAGTGTAGTGATATCGTATTTAGTGATGTTAAGACTTGTCGAATTGATTTGCAAGCTAGCTAAGGTGATTTTCCTTGCAGGTATAACTGGATTTTGGAGCTATGAGAGGAGTGATACACTTGTGAGAATGAGTGTAAACACGAGTGGAGAGAAGAGTGAAACACTTGTGAGGTACACGAAATAGAATCACACACTCACAGTGAGGAAGAAAGAGAACCACCATATCCTATTCCATATCCCTAAACATGGTTCTTGTTACTTCGAGTCTCGATTCTGCTTATGATTGGAACCTAACACTAAGGAACCTAACACTTATAGATTGGATTAGAATACTTCGAGACCTAACAAGTTGGGAGCTAACAATTGGTGATCTCACAGTTGGGAGGTATAAGGAGTTGGGAATATTTGTTAACAGGATGATCAACAGTGAAGCCATTTTGCAGAATTTTAAGGGATATGGTTGATCAGACTATGACTTGTTATTTTTTTTCCAACCAAGTGTAATATGAGAATTCCTTCAGACGATATCATACATTCCTTCTCTAAGGGGGAGATAAATGCTTATATAATAGTTTGGAGGATTCCTCAACTAAGGGGGAGAAATAGCAGGCACAAGGAAAAAGGTAAAGCACATGTACACTACACCACAATATTGTTGTTTGTAACTACGGATCCTATTGTACGGGAGAGGTGGTAACACACAAGGTGATTTCCAAGTAATCAGAAGAAGTGGTTTGGTTCATCACTATTCTTCATAAGAGGAGAAGTTGTTTTCCAAAAGGGGAGTACCATTAGTTCTTATATGCGGATCCTATTGTACGGGAGAGGTGGTAGACGAAGGTGATCTCCTTTAAACAGTTGATTCTCATAGGGGGAGAAGCAAGAGAGATATGCACTTCTCAACAGGAAATGTGGTTGTACAAAAGAAGCTGTTGATGATTACTTCAAGACTGAGAAGTATTATTTGGCAGAGATTTGAAGACCAAGGAAATGAAGATGAAACTACTTGAAGATCAGTTCAGTACTAAAGGAACAAGCATCTTTCATTTCAGTTACTCAAGAAATCTGGAAATGCAGTATTTGATCCAGAAAACCAGTAGCATTATTTACAAGTCCTGGTACTTTACTTTTTCTAGTTGTTAGTTGAGTTATCCTCTCTATTTAATTTGTTTGTTAGGTTTAACAATCAAATAGGGGGAGATTGTTGGTAAGACTGCGTAGCTGTATGAACAGTTACGTGATAACTCAACACGATAACAACACTAGAACATGACAGGTTAATAATACTACGTCTACACAAGAAATCAGGAAGAATGAAGATAAGGAAAATACAAAGAATTAGAAGATTAGAAGAAGGCCTGAAGTCTGTCTACAGGTCACTGAAAGAAGTTCATTAATATGATCATGCCTCAGTGAAGAACAAAGGTTAAAGACTTTCAGGGTTTCAGAAATATTGAAGATTCAGTATACAAGTGCTACCAGAAGATTTCAGTGTATTGGCATTGATTAAATATAGACAGTGTATGAAGCATAGGAATCTGAAGAATTGAAGACATGGTATAGACAGAGGTTAATGAAGACATTGTCTAAATTATCATAAAGAATTCCAGTGAAAGTACAGTTGTTTATTGACAGTCAATGTCTGAAGCGATAAAGTTGTTGCAAGCTTAACAATTTAATCAAGGCCATAATACGAAGACCTAAATCGGGGTTAGTCGTCTGTGAACCAGACCAGTTGCACTAGGCGTCAACAGCTCGTGAAAGGAATCTGGGTATTATTTTTAGAAGAATTGTTAAGTTGAGAAACGTACTTGGATTGAACATTTATATGTTAAAGTACGAGAAGAGGTACACGGGGTATACAGCTAAACAACTCAGGGGACTGGCGAAGCTCAAAGTTTAATTGGTAAATTAAATAAATTTATTTAAAGGACTTTAATATAATTTATTTAATAAACTTAAAATGATTTATCTTATAAATTTTAAATAAGTTTATTTTATAAATCTAAATTAGTTTATTTATATAAGTTATATTTAAGTTTATTATATAAATTAATTTGGTTACAATTAAAACTTAAAAAGAAAAAGAAAAAAAAAAGAAAAAAAGAAAAAGAAAAAGAAAAAGAAAACAAAAAAAGGAAAACAAAAACAAAAAGAAAAAGGAAAACAAAAAAAGGAAAAAGAAAAATGAAAAACAAAATAAATCAAATAAACCAAAAACGTGTACGGTTTGTTTTGGTTATTTAGCTCAAGATTGAACAAGTAGTATACTAGCCTTAACCCCCTGTTCGCCACAGGTGATTGTGTAATAATTTTGCTTAAGTACTCTGGTCGCCACATATTTTGTTAATTGAGTTTACAAAAGAATGTACGAGTAGTGTAGAGATCGCCACAGGTGTTTCCCTCCCCCTTGTCGCCACAGAGAAGTTGTACCTGGTCGCCACAGAATCCTTAGCCACACAATTTTATTGGATAAAGACTACACTTTGCGGCAGAAGATATTAATCCATTCACTTTTGGATCAAGTTTTGTTCATCTTCTCTCCCAAAAGAGAAGTGAAAATGGCAGCAAAGATTTATAGAGAAGCTCAAGCTTTTTCTATATCCGTTTAACTTCTCACCGGAGTAACGTTATAATGCCCGATTTAATTCTTGTATATTCTTAGGGGCATTATAATCGATCCCGATAATTAAATTCTAGTACAAACAAAAGCTAGATTATTGTATAGGATTTGATTTGTAAATCTTTGTAGTAGCTAGGAACTTTGTTGTGCTTAGATTATAGCAGATTAATTTATTTACCGGAGTGTAGCAACACCCCTCGAGGATTTATATACGAATATATATATATATATATTTCCCTGAATATCTTGTGTTCCTCGTTTTATTGTTCCTAACACTATTACTCTCAAGAACACGAAACCACTAACCGAGCACTAAATCTATATCCGCTAAAGATTCGAAAGAACTTTTAATTTAGTGATTATCGTATTCAACCCCCCCTTCTACGATAATTCGGGACCTAACAAATCTGGTCCACATATTTTATAAAAATAATATAATTCTAATAATTCAATTCAATAAAAATATTCATTTTCATAAACAGAATCACAATCAATAGTTATAAAACATTTACTAAAACAACATTTGCATTTGATAATCAAATCATATGCGACAAGTGCTTCAACCTTGTAATAACAAAGGTTTGGTATTCACGAAATGACTTCAGCTATACAAGGGTGTGTATTCAATGAATGAAAGGTATTTGGTGATATTAAATTGGTATCGTAGCATAGGATAAGTGTTTGGATATTCAGAACTTTAAGGTAGAAAGAAATCATGGGTTTCATTCTCATAAGTAAAGGTTTACAGGTGTGGTTCACAGCATAAACATAATACCATAATCATGAGAGAATATCAAATCTTTGCAACATATATAAGAAAGGATTTATGAACTTGCCTTCAATCTAATTCCAAACTCACAGCTCAATCTCATCCTTCATATTCCAAAATATATGAATATCATAACTCACAGATAACCTCTGACTATACTCTTATTCACTGCATATCATTGCATTCATGCCTTATTCCTTATTCGCTTTGCGACATCATTTGACCTTCTGTATGTCTTCGACGTTGCACGTCTCGTCCAAATCCTTTACGAGAATAATACAATACTATAATCACTAAACAGTCTATCGACTTTAACTTATAACTACTAACCCCCGTACCTATACCCCCTTCGCATATACATATCATGTATCTCGATAAACACTTAACACCTAATCAAAACTCAACTCATAGAATTCTATAAATCAATTCTTGAACAAATCCTATCAAAATCTGACATTATCTCGTTTATTTATTAGACTCTCCCCTTGTTATTCTTTTCAATCCACAAGCAATCAATCAAACTAAATTCCAATATCAATCTGAATACTACATTATGTTACTCAATTCACTTATTACGTTCTTTACACAAGAAATAACATATATGTCACATAATCGTCAATTAATACCTAATTAGATCACATACAATCATATTATGCATATCCAATGACATGTACTCACATTTTCTTCTCAAACATTTTATTACATAATATCAACATATACAAAATAAGCTTTTAATCACTGTTCATTTCGTCTGAATCCGAATTACGGATCAGAAGATATGATTAAACAAGTTTTTTAACACTCTTACCAGCACATAATTCATACAACATGTATACACTTATTCCAAGTATCACATAATTCATACAACATATAACTCAATTTATCACAACGTTCAACTCGGTACGTTTCGAACTGAAATCGAGTCGAATTACAACTCTTTGATAGTTACGTGACTCGGAAACGTTCACAAAATCAAGCGACCTTTCAAAACGAAAGATTTTATATCTCGAAAGTATTTTGAATAGAAGCAGAATATTTTTCTGAGTCTAGACACGTTCGTTTCATATTAAACGGACGAACGGTCTATTTTCAATGAATAAAATAAGAATAATTCAATTAATAATAATATTAATTGAATTTTTAAATACCTTTATATAATATTTAAAAGTTTAAATGATTATTTTAAATTATTATTTGGCTTAATTATAAATAATTACATTTTATTTAACCATTTACAGATAAAATTAATTGATTAATTGAATTAATCAATTAATTAAATCAATAAATAATTAACTAAAATAAACTATAAATAATTAAATCAAATTTAGAATTTTTGGAAATAATAAGGAAATAATTTTTCTTAAATTAAAAAAAATTTAATAGTTAACTAAATGAATCTTTTTGAATTTAAAATCAATTTTCTAGAATTAAATATAGAATTTTGCATTTTTGTTAAAAAATTCTGCATAAACATAATTTGGGGAAGGGTTGTCTTCCCTGATGGATCAACAGGCGGTGTGACTAAAGAACTTGACCAAATTCTTGATGAATGTGGCCGGAATCTGGAAAACCTTCTCCAGAAACCGGCGACATCACCGGAATCTGGTGATTCACGAACCTGGCTAAAACAACACGGATGAACATGATTTGCATCTCTTTTCACTAAAAAATGGACCAGAAATTCATACATGGCCGAAAGATCTCGAAAAAAAAAGCAAAATCAAATCTTTCGATCAAGAACAACCCAAAAACCGAACTTTTCTGGCGAAGTTCCGAACTCAGCCAAATCTCCACCAAAATTCGAGGTTTACATATGAAATTGAAGCTTGAGATATGAGTAATCTACTGATATTAATCATAACATCTAACAATTAACATATGAACTGAAAATTCGAATAATTTTTTTACAAAACTTAGAACTCGGGTTAATCATTCCCGCAATCAAACCATAGAAATTTTTATACTAATCAATTATAACAATCATCAGGAAGCTGTTAACATTATCAAGAACAATCAACAATCCTTAAATCAGAAACCCCCAAATTCGGGTATAAACCCTAGAAATCGAATAAAAAATTTACCAATCCTCTGATGATTTTGATGAGAGATTATAAAAGAGGAGATTGAGGGCTTCAATTTGACTATTCATACGCCTCCATCGGATTCCAATAACGTCTTCAAATCCTCGTTCGATTGCGAAGAACACGAAGAAAAGTTATCTGTTTTCTGGATAATGATGAAATTTTACTATATAATAATGTTTATCTGTATAAAATAAGGCCCGATGAAGGCTATTTATATTTATGAGAAATTAGGACCTCGTTGGATCATGCCGGATATAAAATCCAATACTTAACAGCTAAGAATAAAATAAAACTAATCCAAACGGTCACCGTTTAGGGATAAATATCAAAACCGGGCTTTTAATACAGTTTTGAGGTCCGCGCTCTTGGTTGCACGTCCTACGAGAAGATAATATAATAGTTTAATCAAAATATCTTGGATAACGATACAATCCAGATTGCACATATATAGAGACGGTAAAATAATATTTAATACCCGTAAAACCGACCCGGAATCTTTACCGCTAAAACCGTACTCCGGATCGAAAAACTCAAAACACGAAAAGTTTTTGAAATAATCAAATTAGACTAGAAATCATTTTTCAAAAATATTTCGGTTTGTAGATTCCCCACACCGTTGAAGTTGCGGGTTTCCGAATAATCACAAATAATTAATCAGAAAAATTATCAAATAATTCCGCAAATCATTGGTAAAATCATATAACAATCAATATCTCACTTGTAAAATACCTAAATAATATATGACTCATTCCGTGAATATTAATAATTCAAATTCACAATTCTGGCACATATAAATCGCAATTACGGAAAATTATTCACATATAACTTTACAGAAAATCCACACATATATTATCCCAACTAATTATAGGATCAATCCACACATACCACTTAATCACAGAATCCTTATATTCACATAATCAATAAATCTAGATTTTAAAAACAATATATGAACTTTAGTTTAGAAAGAAATTTACACATCGACAACACAATAACCCCGAATTTAATATAAAATTTTGAAAACTATTTAAAATGAAATAAAATATTAGATTTTATCCCCTTCTTTTTAAGAAAAATAGTAATAAATAAATTTTGAAACGTCCGGGTCATTATATCTAACCCCCAATGATCATGTCTACCACATGCTTTTGTTGCAGTTCTCTTACACGAGGCTCAAAACGAGGGGGAATGTTTCATCGTTATGGCAACATCATTATGCCATAGATGGCTTAACTGAACATTTGAGTACGGGTGTTACCTTAGATTATGTTACTATAGATGTGAAATTTTCACCCTAACACAACACCTACACTATGCGGGTTACTAAAACTATAGTACTATGTTGTCATAGACCACTGAGGTGTTAAGTAGAGATAACATGATATAATGTGTTGCTAAAGACTAAGAATAAAAGAAAATTTAAATTTAAACTTAAATAAAATTTATTTTTATAAATATTTTATTTGGATAAATAATTCATGAATTTGTCTTGAAAAGTAATATTATATCAAATAATTGACTTACGAATATTTTGTGACAAGTAAAATAGTTTATTTAAATATAAAATTATTTAATAATTATTTTGGTAAATTTAAATAATTTTTATTATAAAATTACTTCTTTAATTATTTATTCTGCTTTAATTAAAGACTCAAATAGTTTTATATTTTTACAAACTAATTTGTAGTTTTATTTTAATAATTATAATATGCAGAATTAAAAAGTTTAAAAATTTTAATTTTAATTTTAACCAAAAATTAAATTTTTATTTGAACAAATTAATATAGGAATATTTTTTAGAAGTAAAAGAATAACAAATAAACTATTTATTTAAAATTTTATAAATATTAAAATAGTTTTTGGATTTAAAAATTAAATAAAAGGATTATAATAATTGGTTTAATCAAAATAATAATTTTTTATTAAAGTGACTAATATATATATATAATATTAGCATGTAATAGTTTTGAAAATTTATAAGTTAGTCGTAATAGATATAATGTGAGAAATTTATAAAATTTAAATATTTATAAAATTTATAAAATTAATAAAATTTAAAAAGAAAGTAAATAACCTGAAAATAGAAAAAAAAATCAAATAAGAAAATTGGGCTGGGTTAGTGAAATGGGGACCGACCGACTAAAATTTGGGTTTGGATATAACGGGAAGTGAAATTTTGAGACAAAAGAAAAGAGGGAAATGGATTGGGGAAACATTATGGATACAACCTGGCAATTACGGTTTCGATCAAATGATTTATGTAACGCTTCGAGCAATTAAGGTTTCAAATTTAGTTAGGGTTCTAAAAAATATTGGGGTTCGATTTTAAGGTATTATCTCTCTCACTGGCTAACTAGACTTTCACGCTCTCTCTGTCTCTCGCACTTTATCTCTATGGCTCTCTCTCCCTATCTCACTATATCTCTCAAATACTCTATCTCTATGTCTATGTCACCCTCTCTGTCTTTCAGCGCGAAAATGACTGAATTTATGGATGGAAGCCGTTTAAACAGATTTTTAACTATCTTCCACTAGAGCCCCTTATTAAAAAAGACTATATGTATGTACGGATGTATAGTGAGGTCATTATATCCAGTGAACATATGTAGTATAATAACCCCAAAAATTTTGGACTTTTTGTAACCCTTATGAATAGTGATTTTGCTGATTATGCTGAATAAGAAAACTTTTCATGCCACACTATGTAGGGGTTCTTTTATGGATATTCTGAGATCTTATTAGTGCTCTTTATGATATATAAGTGTATGTAAAGATCGTCAGAATCAAAATACGAACACTTTGATTTTTTCCCGAAAATCCACCAGATACCGAAAGAATTGAGTATAAGGTAACATGATTAAAATGATTTTAATTCAAGGATCATAAGAGAGGATCATAAAAGGAATATATAATATTGAGAAAGATTTAGGGGAACCCAAGTAATAAGATCCCGGGTATGATCCCTCAAACGATAAAAGAGAACGAAAGTTAAGCGAACCGTATAACAGATCAGCGATCATTAGCAAAGTAATTAGGAGTTAATCAAAGGGGTTAGTGGATGATGATGTCATCACACCAACAAGAGGAAGACAAGTGTAACAAGATGACATAAGTAGATGACATAAGCATGACCAAATGGGAAGGGTTGGTTGGTTGATTGTGAGCCACACAATTTTTACCATGGTAAAAGGTTAATTAATAAACAAAAAGAAAGCAACCAAGCAAACACATTCATTTCCCCCCCCCCATCTCCTTGCTCACGGTTTTTTGAAGAAAAATAAGAAGAAAAATTTCCAAACCCAAGCTCCACTCAATCATAATTCAAGAGGTTTGTTTTCTTGGATTCTATATTTCATAACTAAGAAGAGCAAGTAGTTTGAGTGCTTGAATCCAAGGTTTGCTAGCTCAAATAAATCATTTTATTTTAGGGTGAATAATAAATTTTAAGAACAAAATTTTGATTTTTGATTTTATTTGTAAGGTCAAGGTAGCTTAAGCATAGATTGAGGCTTCCATGGGCATTCCAAGGATCTTTCATTGATTAAAAGCTTCAAGGAAGGTATAAAACTTCAAACCCTAGTTTTACTTGGAATATTTAAGAGTGATTTTGTTTAATATAGTTCATGAGAAGCATGATGCTTGTATGTTTAAAGTTTGGTTGGGTTTGTAGTCATTGGATTTTAATTGAGGTGTTGATTGTTAATGGAGGAGTAGTAGTTTAAATGTTTAAGCATGAATTGAACCTTGTTTGATTTAGTAGTTTGGTTGAATTTGAAGATAGTATGACATTGGATTAAATTGAGATTCTTGGGCTTATTATGACTGAATTCAGTAGCATTGATGTGTATCTTGAGTTGTTGTTGATTGTTAGTTGGATTGATATGATTTGGAATGGTAAAATTTGGGAAATCGCGTAAACATAGCCGTCGTAATGCCCGATTTACCTTAGACTGCTTTTGTTCTTAACTTCAGGACCCGTGAACTCAATGTTAGGTTTTGACTATTGCCATGATTAGATAGTTCATGTTACGAGCTTCGTTTTGATATGTGGTTCGCTTGAATCCGATGTACGGTTTAGGAGAAACGACCGTTTTAAGTAACGGCGTTTCGCGAACGAACCATTACCCCTCGCATTACTTTGAAACCTTGGTTAAGACCCTTAAATGACTAATTGGAGTATGAAACAATTATGTAATGTGTATTAGGCAGTTGGTAGAGTACTCGCGAAAGAATCGCCTTAAAATTCTTAATGGTTAATTTATTAAAAATGGTGGATCCGAGGATACTCGAGTGACTTAAGTGAATCGTTAAGCGCAAAAGCGAACGTTAGGGTCTAATTGGTAAAAGTATAGATTCTTAAGCGACTTTAGTTTAATTACAACTTATATGATGTTTATAGGTTACCAGACTCGTCCCAGGCCTTTTATCACCCCCAGTCGCTCAGGCAAGTTTTCTACCCGTTATACTGTTGTTGTGATGTATATATGTATATGCATTATCTTGTGATAAGTGCATGATTGTTATTAGCAAATTTTGCGATATATTGGAGCATGCTGATATGGTATATATGCATGTCTATTTCGTAATCATGATATCTAATTATTGATTCAAATGCTTATAAGTTACATAATACCTATGCTTGAGATAAGCAGTAGTTGCGTATACCCTTAGTATAGGGGACCCAAAGGTGAACATTTTCTAAACCGGGAGTCGATGCTCCCGAGTATAATATATATATATATATATTTATATATATATATATTAATATAGTTTTCAAAACTATTAATCGAATAAGGTTTATTCGATAACTTTATTTCATTTAATGAATATTATTTTTGAATATTCATTCGAGGACTTATGACTCCGCTTACTTTATTTAATTAATATTATTTTGAATATTTATTTGAGGACTTATGACTCCGCTTATTTTATTAAATAATATTCTTTATTTTATTAAAGAATAATGTTTCGTTAATCAAACTTATTTTCGATTATTCAAATAAAGATCGTACTTTCGTATAAGTTTATCTTTGGTTATTTAATATTCATTTCAAGTATGAGTTTTAAAACTTCTACTTCAATTATTTTTGTAAAGATTATTCTTTTAAGAATATTATTTAAATAATAATATTAAGATATTTTCTAATATATTGGGACTGATTTATTTTATTAAATCAGCATTACTCCAAACATTCTTAAAAAAATGTTTTCGAGTCGTCAAAATGATTTTTAAAAGTTAGGGCGGATCCCAAAAACTCATTTTTATATTTAAGATCCTCCTTTCGAAGGGGATTTAAATACTCGCTCAAAACCTGAGGGATCCGGCTCTGTGGTGTATTTTATATTCGCAACAAGGTTGCTGTTTTGATAAATGAATTGATTACTTACCAAACGTTCGGGAAGTAAGTCCATCTAATTGAGTCGGCATAAGCGACAGGCCGGGGTACGATCTATCAAAGTGTAAGTGGCTGGGTGGCAGCCAACACAATGTCCTAATGAGGACAGGGTGATGACCGGTGGGGGATTCATCCATCTACTAGTAGAAAAGGTTACTTATTGGTATCTTTGCCTGATCAGCAAGATATCATGTTTATGCCAAGGTTTTCTCCTTTCCAAATTCATTGGATATTACAACTCTGTTTATAATTTTCATAACAGAGGTTTTCAAGGAGTGTATGAAATATATATATATAGGTGTATATATATATATCGGGACTTAATGAAGTATCTCGTAACTTCATTATTTATAATGATATTTCAAGGATCAAATCTATTCAAATCTTATCTTGTAGTCTCATCTATGTGATGAACTTTTGAAATGGATTGTACCTTGAACGGTGGTAGTTCAAGTAGTATTCGGAAAAGATATAAGTATATTGGAGTATCTCGTAACT
The DNA here is from genome assembly GCF_009905375.1 of Apium graveolens. Classification (NCBI taxonomy): domain Eukaryota; kingdom Viridiplantae; phylum Streptophyta; class Magnoliopsida; order Apiales; family Apiaceae; genus Apium; species Apium graveolens. The sequence continues at coordinate 244,929,029 of NC_133654.1, forward strand.
TCACCTTTTCAACTTATATCTGGTTAATGATTATCTTATGCATGACAAAGATTTTCAGAAAAATGTTGAGACAAGGTTAGATATATGAGATCACCTTGGAACGATATTTTTTATATACAGTTATAAACTGGAACTCTGTGTATATTATACATGACAGATGATTTCAAGATTTTGAAAAGTATATATACATATATACTAAATATTATGCGACTTGGTCGCATTAAGAGATCAAACTTGGTTCATTTCTTTCTGACCAAGACTTTCATGAGTACTATGAGAATGCTCATATATTGCTAATTGTTATACATATTATTTCGGTGGGCTTGTTGCTCACCCTTGCTTTCTTCTTTCATCACACAACAACAGATAGAAAAGATGAACATGACCAAGCTCCCAATTCGCAAGCGGTTAGGAAACGTCCCGCAGTTTTCTGGAGGCGTTGATGCCGCAGTAGCTGAGGTAGGAATTACCAATAGGCTAGGCTTTCAACTTTTGGTGTTCTAGACTTATGTATCTATATGAATTGTAATAATGGCAAGGAATATGTAAATTAATCAGAAACCCTTTTTAAGGTGAAATGGCCTATAATTGTGGAATAAAATGACTTGTGTTATTTTTGGTATTCATCTCTGAGACTATAACTTGTGGTGTGTGTGTATATTGTGGGGTCACAGTACGCAGTAGTTGGTTGACTGTTAAGATTAAGTATTGATAAGGGAAATGGAACTCGTGACAACCTGAATCCCCGACCCCGGATTTGGGGGTGTTACAGAAATGGTATCAGAGCTAAGAGTTATAAACCTCAGAGATGATGTGACGTTAAAATAATAAGTTCCCTAAGATAATAAGAACTCTTGCCAAGTTCATAGTCGGACTAACTAACGTAGTACTGACAGTTAAAATCCTTATGGGAACCCTTATAAATATCGTGATAGAAGCGTAGTTCGTTATCGTATATGGTAGCGGGACTCCGAACCCTGAGGTTGAGGATCAACAGCGCAATGATGTTTTACTACATATTGGGGATCAGATTGTGGATCCGATAGAGCGTCCTAACGAGGGACCGGATGATGTTCATATTGAGGATGTAGCGGTTGAGGATGTTGTCCTAGAAAAGATTATTGCTGAGGAGGATCCCGTGGGGGATCCTGACAAGAATGAATAAAGGACCACTGAGGAATTGATAACCATGGTTTGGGAAACTACCAGAGGTAGGATTGGTCGGTCACCGGAGGTTCGTTCAAGTTCGTAAAGATAGTAGCCCCTTTAACGCGGCTTACTCATAAGACTGAGAAGTTCGAATGGACAGAGAAATACGAGAACAGCTTTCAAGAACTGAAGCAAAGGTTGGTGACGGCTCCTATGTTGGCGTTTCCGGATGGAAAAGGAGATTTTGTGATTTGTAGTGACGCTTCGCATAAGGAATTAGGGTGCTTCTTATACAGCACAACAAGGTAACCGCGTACGCGTCAAGACAATTAAGGGAATGTAAAATTCAATATCCCCACCCATGAGCTTGGGCTCGTGGCAATAGTTTTGCCCTAAAGATTGGAGGCACTACTTGTATGGAGAGAAGTGCGAGATTTACACAAGCCATAATTGCTCTAGTGCATTTTCACGCAAAAAAAGCTCAACATGCGCCCGAGGAGGTGGTTAGAGCTAATCAATGATTACGATTATGAGATTCTTTATCATCCAGGGAAAGCCAAAATGGTGGCTAATGCCCTTAGTATAAAAGAGAGACTCAAAATGAAATGTCTTTGGGAGAGTTGATAAGAGATTTTGAGAAAATGGAAATAGAATTGAAGGTAACCGGAGCCGGTACCGAAACGCTGTTTGAGATTGCAATACAGCTCGAATTATCGAAAAAGATCATATTGTGCCAAGAAAAAGTGATGAATGAAGGCAGAGAGTCAATGACTGGAGAAAAGATTAATACCAGAAAGATGATAAGGGAATAACGAGGTATTTCTACAAAATTTGGGTTCCAAACGTTTAAGAGCTTAAGGACTGGATCTTAGATGAAATCCATAGCTCGAGGAATAAGATTTAGGGCAAACCCCGAATGTGATAGTCAGGGAGGTTTCCATTAAGAAAGAAGGAGCCCATAACATAATGAAGTGGAAAACAAGGATTTTAACGTATAAGATAACTCCAAGTATGGGAGAAGGATGAAACATTTCATACTAAGGAAAAAGAAAGTCGGGTAAGGAAAGGAGACCCGAGACGGTACTCCTATACGGTAATTCATGGACCTGTCTAAAGAGAACTTAGACTATTATCCCCAACCACCACCCTGAGGAGACAGTGCGGTGGGAAATTCTTTCAGGACCTTTAAGTCGCTAAGCTCTCAGAGTTCCAAGGAACAAGCGAACCTAGTAGAGGCGAGAGCCTGGCTAAAGGAAATATAGGAATCATTTGAGATTCTAAATGATGGACGAATCACAAAAGACTGTTTTTGTCACTTACCCTCCTAAGAGAGAGGCCACCCGCTGGTGAAAGACCAAGAAAGGCACGGAGCCAGAGGTTAGAATAAACTGATTAAAGTTCAGTCAATTGTTTTCGGGAAAGTAATTCCTAAGGTTATGGAGATAGTGTAAAAGCTTTAGAGCCGAAACAAAGGCGAACGAGTATGATAAATTATGAATCTAAGATTGTAAAAGTTGTCAAGATTTGTTTTGAGGACTAGAATCCCAGAATGACGGGATGTTTGAAATCAATGCTTATGTTGTGTTGGTTCATGTAATGGTTGTAATGGAAACGAAAATAAAAGACTGAGAAGGGAAGGAGTATAAAGGGATATAAAGGAAATAGAGTTGAGAAGTGATAAGGGAGTTAGGTATGGGAAACCCTAAGAAACCCTTGCAATAAATATAGAGAAGTGTGTCATCATCGGCGCGATGGTGACTGATCATGACATAAATTCAAGGTTTGAAGGTGTAAGCAATACGTATAGTTAATTCCCTTGAAGTTGACAGTATTCGATGAAAATTTGAGATAGATCGATTGATTAATAAGGAAACACGGATGGACTGAGGAGACAAGAAAGTAAGAAATTAGGAAAATTGGATGAAGGAAGTGACCTTTAAGAATGTGAAGTGTAAGATCGGGGGCATGATACTCAGAAAGGGAGACGCCAGGTATGAAAGATATCCCAACATTGAGATGACTGTTGAGATAAACAACAAAAGTAAATTCACGTTGAACATGACCAGTATCTTTCAGAACATCCATGTGATCATTACCAAATCAGGAAAGAAAAGCGGATAACCATTTTTATCTTTTGGAGGCCATATGGATTGACCTCAACTTGAATAAGGATGCTATTGTGAAACTTGGTATAGACTATCGAGGTGGGAATGCTTGAATAATACACCCTTATCAGGGATACATGACTTGATTTATCTATGGAAGGATGCAAGTACCTTTTTAAAAAAGGTGGAATTAAGGATGGAACCTCGATAACTTGAGATGAACCATAGAGGAATGCATAAAGGTTGGCATTTCACCCTTAATAGGGACATTATGAGTTTGGGTAATATGGAATGAAGGATTAAGGCAACAACAATCTTTAAGGATCAGTGGAGAAATTTTTCAGAACTATATAGACAATGATTCTAGTATTAGTAAATGGTATCCAGATATGCCATGTACCAAGGGTGTACCTGATGAAGGATTTAAGGATAACTTTAGAGGTTTTACAAGGAGAAAGGTTATATTCAAAGTTCTCAAGAATAGAAATTTTGATAAAGGAAATATGACGTAATTATAATAATGCCAGGTGGGGCACGTGTTGAACCATAAGAAAGTATAAATCGACCCAATGAGGGTCGAGATTGGTGAAAACAAGAAGGACCCAAGGTAAGAGACGTCCTAAGTATGATCGAGAGTCAGTCGTGACAATGTTAACCTCTAAAGACCGAGGCAAAAACTTTTGGAAAATGGTGATATATTTTTTTCTCACCAAAGCATAAGGAAAAGCATTTTCACATAAGCAGTGATTTGAAATGAGGTAGAAAATTTAGTGAAGGTGGTTAAAATGACATTGATTGTAAGGAAATTTTACTATCAGGAAAGGCCAAAGAGATGGCTGACACTTTAAGTGTAAGAGGACAATTATAGGTGCTCGTGCCAGAGGAATACAGTGATAATGGTTAAAGCCGTGAAGATTGTATTATGGTTTGAAAGATTGACATTCCTTCTGATGATTGTACGATACTCAACTGTGATAGTAGTTTGGTAAAGATTTAAATTATGAGCGGGCTATCTATCTTATAAGGTCATATCTTGAGATAAGCCAAGACCATGTTACGAAAGGACTAAATGAACCTTTGAGCTTCATGTCTCCTAATAAAGACATATGGTTAATAATGGTATTAACCTACTATCGTTGCTTTAATTGAAACTCTTCTACAATTTTATCTGCTTCATGTCATGTATGTACGTCAGGATCGGGAGTGTTCTTCATAGATCATGAATGGTGATTATGTTACCTCCTTAGAAGGATTCAATACGATATGTATGGACTCCGGATGGTTAGCTATTAAGATTTCATTGAAACGAATGACTACAGTAGGTCAACGGTGGACCATAGTAATGCAGGAATGATTCTACGAGTAATGAGCCGATTACTTACAACCGTGAGAGTTGTATTGGAATGGATGTTGAGATTGAGTACCACTAATCGGGTCGTGGTGGTGTATAAGTTATCATTGATAGACTAATTAAGTAGATTATCTACCTATTGAATACTTATTCCTTCTTATCAATAGAGAGTCGTATTACTATACGAGGAAGGTTGCGGTGCAAGCATATAATTCTAGTAACGATGATGTCTAGAATGAGATCCCAGATTCGATTTTCGATGTCGAGGGAGTTTTAAAGGTGATTGTGTATAAGCTCGAGGAAGAGCATGGGTCCATAGAATGATGGACGGAATAGCAAAAATATTTAAGCATGTGAAATGCGATGCCATAATACTGGATATTGATATAGATACATATGTTTTGTTCTCCTATGACAAACCTATATAGTTCAGAGGTAGATTCCAAGCCAGATATTTGTGGCAGTATTTTTTCATATACAATTCTCTTCAATTCGTTCTTTTCTCTCCTTTTCATTTTGTATAAGCTAAGAAGAATAACACTTCCAGAAGGGGAGGTATTGTCGAATGACTATCTATCTGTGTGATAGAAGCCTAGTAGGATACCATAAGTTGTTTAATTGCTTGTCAAGTACTAAAGGCTGGCCACCTTCTGTACTAACTATGCAATAGAACAAGTGTTCATGATCATAGTGATCTCTCAATAAATTCTTTTACTTCTATACGAAGGACCAAGCTTTCGAAGATTGAGGCAGCTAGAGATGAAGTGATACCAAGTACGGTGGTATTCCGATTCTAACGCGTTTGTGATACTAAGGTTGACGCGATTATTAAGAGGTTATAAAACTCTAGCGAGTAAAGGTATATCTAGAATAGTATCCTGTACGGAAGATAGTAACGACTACGAACTGGAAAAGAATGGGTATTGAGAAGCAAAAGCTATAGTGCTAGAAGCTATGATGAGATTCTGTGCAATAGACTTGAAAGAATTTGGAATGATCACTTAACGCGGATTGAGTTTTCTCACGATAATAGATCATATGTCAGGTATCGAGATATCTCCTTATAAGATTCTTGAGGGAAGACAATGTCGATCTCCCTTATGTTAGGATGAAGTTGCTCTAGCGCAAGATGCTCGGACCCGCAGTAGTCCAAAGGACCAAGGAAATAATAGATCTAATCAGAAGACGGATGGTAGTAGCCCAAGATGGACACACGAAGTATGTTGATTTGACACGAAATGACAAAGAGTAGGAAGTAGGGGACCTAGTGTTGTTATAGGTATTCCTTTGGAAAGGATGGATGTGGTTCGGAAAGAAAGGAAAGCTAAGCCCACGAATTGTTGGACCCTTGGATATATTAAGTCATATTGGGAAGTTATCAAATGAACTAGCCCTACCTACGAACCTGCAACAAGTTTGCTATGAGTTCCACGTATCAATGTTAAGGAAGTGTAATTCGGATGCCAGACAAATAGGGGCATATGAGCGCATAGACATGCAACCAGATGTAACCTATATGGAGCAACCGGGAAGGGATATAGATCAAAAAAGGAACAAGTGCTTAGGAGAAGGGTTATCAAACTAGGCAGAGTTTTGTGGCAGAACCACAATGTGGGAAAATTGACTAGAGAGTTAGAAGGCACAATTCTAGAAAAGCATCCCCAACTGTTTTCTATCTGATTCCGGGACGGAATCTTTTTTAAGGAGGGGAGACTGTAATAACCCCAAAAATTTTGGACTTTTTGTAACCCTTATGAATAGTGATTTTGCTGATTATGCTGAATAAGAAAACTTTTCATGCCACACTATGTAGGGGTTCTTTTATGGATATTCTGAGATCTTATTAGTACTCTTTATTATATATAAGTGTATGTAAAGATCGTCAGAATCCAAATACGAACACTTTGATTTTTTCCCGAAAATCCACCAGATACCGAAAGAATTGAGTATAAGGTAACATGATTAAAAGGATTTTAATTCAAGGATCATAAGAGAGGATCATAAAAGGAATATAAAATATTGAGAAAGGTTTAGGGAAACCCAAGTAATAAGATCTCAGGTATGATCCCTCAAACGATAAACGAGAACAAAAGTTAAGCGAACCGTATAACAGATTAGCGATCATTAGCCAAGTAATTAGGAGTTAATCAAAGGGGTTAGTGGATGATGATGTCATCACACCAACAAGAGGAAGACAAGTGTAACAAGATGACATAAGTAGATGACATAAGCATGACCAAATGGGAAGGGTTGGTTGGTTGATTGTGAGCCACACAATTTTTACCATGGTAAAAGGTTAATTAACAAACAAAAAGAAAGGAACCAAGCAAACACATTCATTTCTCCCCCCATCTCCTTGCTCACGGTTTTTTGAAGAAAAACAAGAAGAAAAATTTCCAAACCCAAGCTCCACTCAATCATAATTCAAGAGGTTTGTTTCCTTGGATTCTATATTTCATAACTAAGAAGAGCAAGTAGTTTGAGTGCTTGAATCCAAGGTTTGCTAGCTCAAATAAATCATTTTAGTTTAGGGTGAATAGTAACTTTCAAGAACAAATTTTTGATTCTTGATTTTATTTGTAAGGTCAAGGTAGCTTAAGCATAGATTGAGGCTTCCATGTGCATTTCAAGGATCTTTCATTGATTAAAAGCTTTAAGGAAGGTATAAAACTTCAAACCCTAGTTTTACTTTGAATATTTAGGAGTGGTTTTGATTAATATAGTTCATGAGAAGCATGATGCTTGTGTGTTTAAAGTTTGGTTGGGTTTGTAGTGATTGGATTTTAATTGAGGTGTTGATGATTGTTAATGGAGGAGTAGTAGTTTAAATGTTTAAGCATGAATTGAACCTTGTTTGATTTAGTATTTTGATTGAATTTGAAGATAGTATGACATTGGATTAAATTGAGATTCTTGGGCTTATTATGACTGAAATCAGTAGCATTGATGTGTATCTTGAGTTGTTGTTGATTGGTAGTTGGATTGATATGATTTGGAATGGTAAAATTTGGTAAATCGCGTAAACATAGCCGTCGTAATGCCCGATTTAACTTAGACTGCTTTTGTTCTTAACTTCAGGACCCGTTAACTCACTGTTAGGTTTTGACTATTGCCATGTTTAGATAGTTCATATTACGAGATTCGTTTTGGTATGTGGTTCGCTTGAATCCGATGTACGGTTTAGGAGAAACGACCGTTTTAAGTAACGGCGTTTCGCGAACGAACCATTACCCTTCTCCTTACTTTGAAACCTTGGTTAAGACCCTTAAATGACTAATTGGAGTATGAAACAATTATGTAAAGTGTATTAGGCAGTTGGTAGAGTACTCACGAAAGAATCGCCTTAAAATTCTTAATGGTTATTTTATTAAAAATGGTGGAGTCGAGGGTACTCGAGCGACTTAAGTGAATCGTTAAGCGCAAACGCGAACGTTAGGGTCTAATTGGTTAAAGTATAGATTCTTAAGCGACTTTGGTTTAATTCCAACTTATATGATGTTTATAGGTTACAGACTCGTCCCGGGCCTTTTATCACCCCCAGTCGCTCAGGCAAGTTTTCTACCCGTTATACTGTTGTTGTGATGTATATATGTATATGCATTATCTTGTGATAACTGCATGATTGTTATTAGCAAATTTTGCGATATATTGGAGCATGCTGATATGGTATATATGCATGTCTATTTCGTAATCATGATATCTAATTGTTGATTCAAATGCTAATAAGTTGCATAATATCTATGCTTGAGATAAGCAGTAATTGCGTATACCCTTAGTATAGGGGACCCAAAGGTGAACATTTTCTAAACCGGGAGTCGATGTTCCCGAGTATAATATATATATATATATTTATATATATTTATATATTGATATAGTTTTCAAAACTATTAATCGAATAAGGTTTATTCGATAACTTTATTTCATTTAATGAATATTATTTTTGAATATTCATTCGAGGACTTATGACTCCGCTTACTTTATTTAATGAATATTATTTTGAATATTCATTCGAGGACTTATGACTCCGCTTATTTTATTAAATAATATTCTTTATTTTATTAAAGAATAATATTTCGATAATCAAACTTATTTTCGATTATTCAAATAAAGATCGTTCTTTCGTATAAGTATATCTTTGGTTATTTAATATTCATTTCAAGTGTGAGTTTTAAAACTTCTACTTCAATTATTTTTGTAAAGATTATTCTTTATGAGAATATTATTTAAATAATAATATTCAGATATTTTCTAATATATTGGGACTGATTTATTTTATTAAATCAACATTACTCCAAACATTCTTAAAAAAATGTTTTCGAGTCTTCAAAATGATATTTAAAAGTTAGGGCGGATCCCAAAAACTCATTTTTATATTTAAGATCCTCCTTTCGAAGGGAATTTAAATACTCGCTCAAAACCTGAGGGATCCGGCTCTGTGGTGTATTTTATATTCGCAACAAGGTTGTTGTTTTGATAAATGAATTGATTACTTACCCAACATTAGGGAAGTAAGTCCATCTAATTGAGTCGGCATAAGCGACAGGCCGGAGTACGGTCTATCAAAGTGTAAGTGGCTGGGTGGCAGCCCATCAACTCTGTTTATTGGATATCAGGTTTATGCCAAGGTTTTCTCCTTTCCAAATTCATTGGATATTACAACTCTGTTTATAATTTTCATAACAGAGGTTTTCAAGGAGTGTATGAAATATATATATATAGGTGTATATATATATCGGGACTTAATGAAGTATCTCGTAACTTCATTATTTATAATGATATTTCAAGGATCGAATCTATTCAAATCTTATCTTGTAGTCTCATCTATGTGATGAACTTTTGAAACGGATTATACCTTGAACGGTGGTAGTTCAAGTAGTATTTGGAAAAGATATAAGTATATTGGAGTATCTCGTAACTTCACCTTTTCAACTTATATCTGGTTAATGATTATCTTATGCATGACAAAGATTTTCAGAAAAACATTGAGACAAGGTTAGATATATGAGATCACCTTGCAGCGATATTTTTTATATATAGTTATAAACTGGAACTCTGTGTATATTATACATGATAGAGGATTTCAAGATTTTGAAAAGTATATATACATATATACTAAATATTATGCGACTTGGTCGCATTAAGAGATCAAACTTGGTTCATTTCTTTCTGACCAAGACTTTCATGAGTAGTATGAGAATGCTCATATATTGTTAATTGTTATATATATTATTTCGGTGGGCTTGTTGCTCACCCTTGCTTTCTTCTTTCATCACACAACAACAGATAGAAAAGATGAACAGGACCAAGCTCCCAATTCACAAGCGGTTAGGAAACGTCCCGCAGTTTTCTGGAGGCGTTGATGCCGCAGTAGCTGAGGTAGGAATTACCAATAGGCTAGGCTTTCAACTTTTGGTTTTCTAGACTTATGTATCTATATGAATTGTAATAATGGCAAGGAATATGTAAATTAATCAGAAATCCTTTTTAAGGTGAAATGGCCTATAATTGTGGAATAAAATGACTTATGTTATTTTTGGTATTCATCTCTGAGACTATAACTTGTGGTGTGTGTGTGTATATTGTGGGGTCACAGTACGCAGTAGCTGGTTGACTGTTAAGATTAAGTATTGATAAGGGAAATGGAACTCGTGACAACCCGAATCCCCGACCCCGGATTTGGGGGTGTTACATATAGAAACTGGAAGGGCTCATTACCATAAATGTTGGAGCTCTAGTCATTATAGATTTGTTGTGGTATGTTTTTTAATTCATCTGCTGATTTCAGATTTGCTCAAGTGCTCTCTATAAAATCGTATTCTTTCTACAGGTCCGACCCACAGAAAATGATAACCTGAAAGGCTTGGGACACAACGCCAGAGGGCCTTGAATGCCATGGTTAGGGTAAGTGACCATGGTTTTTCTTACATGTTAGTATTTCTTCGGGTGTAATAAAATTTAATTAGTAGTCAGATGCTTGCTTCTTGATTTGGACTTATTCCAAGAAACTGAAGTTTAGGATTGGTAACATTTGGTACTTCATCTTTGTACCCTTGTAAAATTAATATATTATTGAGTATATCAAAGTTGAAAGTTACAATCATTTTGTAGAAAATTACGGGGATACTACTTAGCATTGCTTTTTTTTTTATGTTTGTTAAAAACTGTGGTATTTACTTGGCGTGTAATAATAATTTGTTGGTGGAATCCTGAGCTATCATTGTTGTGTCAGTTGTAATGCTAATAATTTGTGGTAGTGTTAATGTAGACAAGGATTGGAAATGGTCTTTCCCCATCTCCCTTCGGCTAATGTATTACATTTTGTCTTTATGTACCATTATCAATGACAAATTTGGGTGCAAGAGATAAAATAGGTTTGCTCTGTGTGATACTACTGAAGTAGTCAATATCTATAGATATTTTAGTGATACATGCTACCAAATGAGTCTGTTTGTAAACAATCTTTAGCAAGGGTAATGTTGCAGCAGGAACTTATATTTTTGTCTTTCCTCGTGCTTTTGTTGTCCGATCCTGTTATCGATCTGATAGGAATTTCTTTGCTCTGTCTGTCAGGATGTGCAAGCATATAATGAGCTCCAAGGCCTCAGCTACAACACCAGATGAAATAATGGAGAGAAGAAACAAAGAGGATGATGACATGTCAATGGATTGATGTTCATAAATTTAGACGTGTAGCACAACACGATGGGGAATATCCAAAATTAACAACTTGATGATCAAGTTGTTAATGGCATTAACGAATTCATGGCATTAACAATATCATGTGATTATCTTTGCAAGGCTTGAGAAAGTAAATCAGTTATTCCCATAATCTTGTTAGTGAGCAACAAATAAAACACAAAATCAAATGCTCAAAACCTTTTGCATCACCTCTTATACTTCTAGCAAGGTCTTTATCGATCATCATATTTTGAAGAAGTTGACTAACTTCTTTAAACATATGAACCAAAGTATTGACCGAAGCAAAGTGAGAACCCCATCGAGTCATACCTGCCCTTTTCAAGCTACTGATCTGATTAAGACCTTTTCCAGTTTCAAGATTTCCATCTGCTAAACTTTCTGCAATTTCTGCTTCCTGAATTTCTTTTAACAAATTTGCAAGTTTTGATGAAGATCCAACAAAATTAACAATAGAGCTTAGCATTTGAAAAAATGATTGCATATCAGGAACATCTTTAGCACATGCATTCAAAGCTAATTGTAATCGATGTGCAAAGCAATGAGTGTAGTATGCATATGGACAATCTTGAAGAAATAATGTCTTTAATCCATGAAACTGACCACGCATATTACTAGCTCCGTCATACCCTTGACCACGAATATTCTGAACTTAGAGTTCGTTTGTAGAAAGCACAAAGCATATTTGATTTTTGAGATTAATAGAAGTAGTGTCTTTTACACTAACAATTTCAAAGAATCTTTCTCGAACAAATCCTTCTTCATCAACAAACCTGAGAATAATTGCCATTTGCTCCTTATGAGATACATCAAGTGATTCGTCAACCAAGATACAAAACTTGGCATCACCAATTTCTCGACGAATTTTATTTCGAATTTTAGGAACAATGATATCTAGAATCTCCTTCTGAATCGAATGTGCAATGTACATGCCAGGTTTGGGAGCATTTTGAAGAACAACTTTTGCAATCTCATCATTCATATCTGCAAAACTCTTAATTATCTCAATAAAATGTCCTCTACTACTCGAGTCGGAAGATTCATCATGGCCTCTAAAAGGCAAGCCTTGTTTACCCAAATATTTCACAGCTGCTATTGTTGTTTTTAGACGTAACCTATTTTGCTTTACAACCTCTGGTGGAAGTTTGTCAATCACTCTATCAATGTATTACGGAGTTTTTAATAAATTAGCCCAATCCTGAACATTCTTTCGATGGAAAGAATTGATTTTTCCAACATGTTGCTCACAAACTCCTTTCTTCCCTGCTATCATTCTACTCAAATTACAACATCCAGTAGTAGTAAACAAAGGAGATTTGGGTGGATTTTTTTCAAAAAGAAAGCAAGGGAAGCAGAATACTCTATCTTTGGCTACTGAATACTCCAGCCAAGAAAATAACGTAAACCATCGATGTTGAAAATGACGGTTATCACGCCCATAAAAAGTTGGTAGATAGTTTTGTAACTTAGGTTGGCGAGGCCCTAATTGTAAATACTCTCTTCGAATACGATCTTGTTTATTCACCAAAAATGAACAAACTGGAGCACGTAATCCAGGATCAGTCTGAATTGAAGGCTCATCAGGAACATCATCTTTAATTTCCATATCACTTGTATGCAAAAAATCAGGGGGATTGGAAGGCAATGGAAAATTTTATTCAAGTGTTCGAATGTTTTCATCTTTCTTATAAAAAGAGAAAAGTGACTTCTTTCGCTTCTTGAAAGGTGAATTAGACATCCTAACTTGCATTTAATTTATAGACAAATAAACAAAAGTTAAGAGAAATAAACTAACCAGATGCTACACCTAAAAATCATGACCAATTCTAAATCACAAGTAAATATCCAGTTAGCATACATTGATGTAAAACAACACAGACAAGTAAATATTACATGATTCTATTGATAAAAATATTCATATTCTCTTTTGCACATTTAATCAAACAGTTTGGGTGCATCCTTTATTTTGTAAGTTTTGATAAAAATAAAGTATAAAATTACCTTATTATGGTGGTTGATTACTGACTAAAGATGTATATAATCTCTAACTTCATCGGTTCATCCCAAATGATTAAACATGAAACTTGAAATTTCAGGCCATTGGCGCTCCTCCTCTTGTTCTCCTGGTGTCTCTAAACTCTAGCCCTTTCTCTCTGCTGTTATTTTATTTTAGTTTTATAGAATAAATAAATATATATAACTTTTACCTTAAAATTTTACCCAGCGGTAAAAAAAATTTCTACTAAAACTTATGAAAAGTTGCCCAACTCTAGTTGGGCCCGCTCCTCACACCATCCGCCTCTGGACTTGATCAACGAGTAACTGCTCAACGAGTACTTTGTAGTTATACCAATGATGAAAATGCTCTTTTGACCATCAAAGCTGATTACACCCAAATTACGAGAGGACTAACTTGGTTAATATACCTTAAGTGAGTTGATATTATTATACTTAATACAGATTTGCATATATAATTTTAATAATGATTAAACATTTCATAATAGAGATTTCAGGTCTGACGAAATGATGACTGGATTATGGATCTCTGTGGAGATTTTTTTAGAGCTTATATGTGTTGGTACCTTTAATATGCTAACTTCAATTTTCAGTTGCTTTCATTTTTTTCATCTTTGCATTTGCATAATGGAGTTGAGAAGATATATTGACTATTTTCATATCATTGCTTTCTAACATACTTGGAGAATATGTTCAGGACAACATGTGGGTAGTCAGGTTCCTTTTTATTGTTGATGGGGAAGAACCGAACCCAAAGTGGTTTATTTATGTGGCTGTGTGCCCAATTTACATTTTCCTCTTACACATTAGCAGATGGCTTCTGAAAGCTGGATCAATGTCGTTTCCGAGCCAGCTGTGTGACTGGTGAGATATCACCCTTATTTTTTTTTCAAAACTTTTCCAAGTTTTACAAATCAGCCAAGGTAACGATGCACACGTCATTCTTATATACAGCGTGTCCACTGCATCATAACTGCTACTTCTTTTGTATAAATATGTTATCACTTCATATATTCTGTTGTACTCCAGTTCAGGATCCTTTCATGAATTGTACTATCATTGGTTTTGATAGCCATTTTATTATTGATCTGCAGAAAGCATTGCACAATGTATGGAGAACTACTTCTGAACTGTGGGGTTCGGTTGATGAGAAGAGGATCGAGCTCCAAGATTTGAGGCTGAAGCTAAAGCTGGACTCAATTTTACAAGAACAAATAATGCATTTTCTCAGAACTGCAATATAATGGTTAAACAAATTTTTATACCTTTGAACTGACATTCCTGGATTTCACAGTGTTAGGTATGTTTTAAGTTATTTAAAAATTTTAATAGAGGTATTAGGACCCATTCATATTCAGCTGATTACTCCTATTTAGACTATGACATATTTTAGTTATATAAAATAGTATTTAGACCCGTATTAACAGAAAGGGCGTATTTTAGCATAATGAACTAGGAAAGTTAGCATAACCTTACAGTTGTCTGGAAAATGTCAGAAGCTTTTGATCATTGTTCTTCTTTTGCTCATAATTTTGTATTAATTGATCCTATTGATGTCCTTTTTATTGGTCGTTTCAAATTGTTTATATAAGTATCCTATACTTCTATCCTACTATTATGTTCATTAAGGAATTTCTTTTCCATTTCAGCTATCGATCTTGTTGATGAAGCTGCTGTAAAACTCAAAATGGAGATCACCTCTAAGCATATTGAGTTGGATGAAATAGCAGGGCCATACTGAAGATGGAAATGGAGAAACTCTCTTTAAAAAATGACTGATCTAAATCGTGCCGCCGAGCTCAAATACGGAAGATTGATGTCTAATTATACATTTATTCATTTTGTTATAATAACAATTCATGAGTTTATATTTATTATTTAAATTGAGTTGGTACTCTAATTATTTTTGTAATATTTTTATTTATATTTTAGATTGAAATACTTGTCTATTTATTATTATATTTATGAAAATTAAAGAAAAAAAAGCAACAAAAGAACTATAAAATATAAATTTTAAAAAATTATTATATGGGCCCCACCTGTGGGCTCCACCATCTTGAAAGAAATTCTAAACTCTTTTGCAACATAATAAGTATGTTACTATAGAGTCCAAAAAATGTTGCTATTGAGATCTATAGTAACAGAATATGGTATGTTGCAATAGAGTACTTTGTATGTTTCTCTATATACCTATATTAACTAGCTACGAGTCAACAAAACTCTGATATTTCCTTAGCCCTTTTTGGATCTTTAGCAATTTTGTTTTTCGTTCTGTAGCAACAAAGTTTGGGGGTTGCTTAAAGCAATCTATGGCGTAGTGCATGAATCCGTTTAAGAGATCACTTTTTTCACTAACCTTTATAGGAAGAACTTCAAAGAGGTGCATTCCTCAATATTATGACTGATACTTTTGTAAGAAAATGGGAAGTTTGAGACATATTTTTAATATGTTCTTGATAAAATTTTCGGAAACCAACGATTGGAAGTTGTTCCTTGCAATGAACACAGAAACTTTCATGTTTAGATCTAAGATATTTTCTTAGTAAAATTCATATATATATTTTGAGTTGAAAGTGCTTTCTTGGAAATGGGTGTGGGTTAGTTTTCTTGATGAAAACTTGTATCTCACATTATTTTGGTAAAGTGGGTTTGGTGGCATTATATTGCAATATGTGCAAGTGTAGTGTATAACTATTAAGACATGTAGGAGTGCATAGTGTTAGTGTGAGCATCGCACCCGCACACACGCGGCCCGCATCGCCTCGCTGTGCCACGACATGACTCGGGTCGGGTCGGGTTGAAGGGCAGTTTGGGCGAATGTATCGATGTCTCGTGTACGCGAGGCGACCTGAGTGGGGAATTTAATTAAATATTGTTTTTTAACCGAAATTGTTTTAGAATTTATTTTATAATTATTTTCTGATTGATCTGTTAAATGAACAAAAACTGAATATTTAATGATTTATTTTTTATTAATGTTTAAGTGTGTGATTAGGGTATTCAAATGATAACATACACACACTAACCCTAGTAGCAGCCACTCTCTCTCTCTCTTAAAACAGATCTCTCTCGAATTATAAAGTATTCTCAGGCAAACAGAGGTATTGATCGCCGTTGACCTTGACGTGACTATGTACGAATAGGTCTATAGCAGTTTTATCCAGGGAGGGAATTTGTGAACCCATCACAACATAAGTGGGGAAAATTTCTCTTCAAGAATAGTTTAGTCTTCTCGAAAGGCTAGGCGACCAGTTTGTTAATCTCTTATCAATTTCTGATTAAAGAGATAAAAGTAAGCTTTAATTTTTATCTTTGTCAATTTGAGTCACTGATTATTTCTCGTTGTTTACCTTCATTGTTTGTTCGTTATTTGGTTTTGCATGTTCTAGTGATTATATATAACTGTTCTTCACATTTTAGTAAATTTTTCCCAACAACCTCGTCGCGATAATCATGCATATTAATTATGCTTTTAAATTTTGAAAATATGCAACCACTTCATATTATAAGGTCACAATCTAATCTATGTCAAATTTTTGATTCTTGAACTAATGCAAAAAATATACAGTTCACAAATATGGAACTATTTTTATTGTTATAATGTATAAGGATAATATAAAATATTATAATATCGCACAAGGATATTAATTGATATGTTCAATCTTATAATTTATTATAAAATATATGTTAGAGTAAATCCTTTTTTCAGTCAAATCATTAAAATATCTTCTTTAATGATGCAATCTTTTACTTAAATGTAATCCACACGTTGGCATTATATAGACATTATATAAGATAGAATGATCAACTAAAATACTTATGGTTTTCAATTGGAGCAAGATGAACAAAATTTGCAGATACTGCGTACTCTTCATGCTTCTCACATATATGCAATTGTCAATTGCAAATCTTCAACCAGGTAAACATTATATCATTTAATTATTTTTATATGAAAATGATTACATTTATATTATTCATTTATAAATATATATGGTAACATGATTCATATAATAATGGGCGAATAGAATTTTTTTAAATGTTATTATTTAAATCCTTTTCAAATTATTTGCAGCGGGAAAAGATGAGTCCATATGTTACGATGTAAATCCCTTTTCAAATTGTTTAAAGAGGGAAAAGAATTGCTGGAATTGATAGATGAGTACTGTGAAAATAATAATTTTTGTACTTGTAAATATGCCTGCTAGTAGTTATCAGTTACTCTTCAAATGAATAAATAAATTAAACTTGATTTTTACATATCTTGTTTTGTACTTGTGTTACATAAAATCGGCAAAATGTAAGTAATTACGAATACATGAAAATCTGTTCACTTAATGTACTTAATTTCTTGTGAAATTTACTTACTGTCGGATTAGAGTTGTAGTTTTTTTTTACATTTTTAATTTCCCGATTTTAAGAGTAAATTGTTTTTTAATGTTAAATTTATGTAATCTAAAAATTTACCTTTATAATTATATTTCTCATTAAGAAAAATGTTGTGACTCTTGATTTCCTTAAAAACAATGGCTAGGAGCCCTTGATAAAAAATTGTGACATTTGATTAGAAGCTCTTGAACTTACAAAGTTTGTACCGTACGATAAAATAAATAAAACTTAAATTTAGTTATGCTTTCATTCTTTATTATAGTACATAGACACTTTGATTAAATATTATGTTTATCTTCTAACTAATCTGATCTTTTTTAAATATATACACAACAAAAATCCAAGAAATACAATATCGTATTCACATTTAGTCTTAAAAAAATCGTTTATAACATCTTTAAGATTTAGTATGATAATGGAATATACCGTATCATTTACAATAATCTCAAAATTTTACTTTTCGCTAAAATATTTTAAAATAATTATTATTAAGATGAAAGAAGTATTTTATTTCAGAAACAAAAGAACTTGGTTACTAAATTTTCTAGTAAAAAGATCTAATTATAAATCCACCAACAACGTATTAAAAATCAAATATGTAAAATGTAATATGCGTGATGTAGCATGTAATTATTTTTGTCAATAAATGAATATTATGTGAATATTATATAAATTTTTGGTAAATTGTGTGTTAATTGGTATATGCCGTATCTTTTACAATAATATGATAATGGAATATGCTGTATCTTTTACAATAATCTCAAAATTTTACTTTTCGCTAAAATATTTAAAAAAATTGTTATTAAGATGAAATAAGTATTTTATTTCAGAAACAAAAGAACTTGGTTACTAAATTTTCTAGTAAAAAGATCTAATTATAAATCCACCAACAACGTATTAAAAATCAAATATATAAAATGAAATATGCGGGATGTAGCGTGTAATTATTTTTATCAATAAATGAATATTATGTGAATATTATATAATTTTTTGGTAAATTGTGTGTTAATTGGTATCTGTGTTTAGGTTTATATGTGATAAAATTTGCGAATTTTAATTTGTATATGTCTAAAATAAAGTATATGTTATTTTGATATTTTTCTAGTAATTTATATGTTGTTATATGATTATATAAAGGATTTATAGATTTAATAAATTATTTTTTTGATTTATTACAAATTATTTTGATTATTCGGGTATCATCCAACTTCAACGGATTTTACGTTTTTACTACCCAGAAAACTCCTTTCTAACATAATTTGATTATTTCGAGAATTTTCCGTGTTTTGACTTTTTCGATCCGGAGTATGATTTTACATGTACGATTCCCGGTACAAATTTTACGATACTATTTTCATTTCGATAAACCGATAAAACCCGTATTTTTGAGAAACGAGATATTTTGATTAAACTATTATATTATCTTCTGTTAATTCGTATAACCAAAGCGCTGAAACCAAGACTGTATTGTAAAAAGCCCAGTTTTGATAATTATCCTAAAATCAGTACTGAATTGGATCAGTTTTATCAATAGTTAACGATTAAGTATTCTATTTTTATATCAGATATGATTCAACGGGGTACCAATATTCCATAAATATTAATAGCCATTACCGTATTTTATTTTGTACAGATAAACACAATTAATCACTACAATCATATAATTATCCAGAGAAAACCCTGAAGCGTTATTCATAATCAAACCAAAAATCGGAAGCGTTAGCGAACTCGGATTTTGGCGTATGAGTAACCAAAACGAAGCCCTTGAATTATAGAATCAAGTTTCATAATCCATATCATTGTAGAATCAATTGGTATTTTTCTATATTTTTATTTATTTTTGAATTAATTTGGATTAAATTGTGAATTTTTGATTTTGATGCTGTTTATATGATTTAATGCTTGCATGTTGTAGATAATTGAATCCTGATCATTTTGGTCTGTCATAATAGTGATTTGGAGTTTAATAACATGTTCAAAATTGGGTTTGATTCTCTGAAATTGAAATTATGGTTTATATTCGGTTTGAATGTTCTTAATTGAAATTGGGGGTTTTTGATCTAGGGGTTAATAGAGAAATTGATTGATACCAGTGTGTAGATCGGGTAAAAAGAATCCATTGGTGTTGATTTGAAGTATAAACGATACCGAAATCGAGCTTACCGGAGTAACGAAGAAGTCGACGTTCGGCGAGTTTTCTTCAAGTTTTTCCTGCCAACTCAAGGGTTATTTGTTTGATTTGATTGCATGGTTAGATTCCCTGTGAATGGTAGTTTAATTTTGGAGCTCGTGTTGACCGGAGGGTACCGGAATTGAGAACTCCGACGAACCCCAATGGTTTTCCGGCGAACACTGCAAAAATTGCAGTTTAGTTCCTATAGTTTTGTAAAAGATGAAGTTAGGTCCCTGAGGTTTCTGGAAATTACAAAACAGGAATCCTGTTTTAAAATCTTTTAAAAATTGCATTTCCTATTTATTTTAATTTCAGAAAATTGCTTTTAATATTTAAAAATTCCAAAAATATATATATTAATTCCAATCATTTTTTATTCAAAAATAAATGTGAACTATTTAATTAATTAATTTTAGTTAATAATTAATTATTTAATTGGTAAATTAATTTAAATATTAATTGATTAATTGATTTAATTAGTTATTAATTAAATTTTAATTGAATATTTAATTAGATATAATTATTTATATTGATTTAAAATTTTTGAAAAATAGTTTCGAGCTTTAAAATATTATTCTAAGTTATGTTCGAAGCTCGATAATTATTACTAAATGATTTTAAATTCTATTTCGGCTATTCGAACCTTGTTGTTTAAATATAAAATGATTCTTTTACCCGTTTTAATTCTGAAAAATGTTCAAAAATTCATATTAAATACCAGAAAAATTATTTTAATCCTGAACCTTCTTTTGAAAATTATTTTTATCGAATATCTTACATGCTATGTGTTATATGTCATATGATTAGTTTATAATATGCCTATGTATTCAGTGTTTGACGGTTTTCGTCATGACTTTCAATCCGTACCGATTTGGGAAAAATGAAGGGTAGATAGAAGATTGTAACATCTATCTGATGATTAGAATAAGATGAGAATGAGTATTGATACATACTTGTGATGTTTAGAAGAGGAAGCGAGGCATAGAAAAGGAAAGCAAGTGGTCAGTGAATATGATCGATAAACGAGTGCAAGTAAAGTGGAAGTTAATCGAGATAAGGCAAGTGTTCTTAACCTTTCTTGAAGTATGTTGCAAGTATTTCGAATAGTTCTAGTTTTATATTTCAAGTGCTTTGAATTACTTAACCCAAAACCCTGATCACATCATTTGATACTTGAACCGTAAGCCTTATTCGTTGTGAACCATTGACCGGATACTAAACCACATATATACGATACTGCTCCACAAATATATATACACTATATACTAGTCACTGAAATGGATTTGCTTAACATACAAACACTCATACTGTCTACAATACCACATAACATCAGAAAAACCAATCCTTGTATATCTATTAAACTAGTGTTCTTCTATTACCTGATTCTTTTACAGGCTTGAAGCCATACTTCATACATACCTTGAAGTACCTTTGCGATACTCATGAATTACTTAATGCTTTAAGACAACTATCTTATCCATGCCGTTTATGATTTTGTTGTATTAAATTACATTATTTATCATATTGTTATTATAGAATTGGATGGTTTTCTAAAATATGGACCAGATTGGTGGTCATATTAGGCCAATGTGTGCCTGGGATCCAGTATATAGAGCAGAGCTGTGTGCCTTGCTCGGGGTTAGTACGTGACTGATCAGCAGCCTAACCCTTGTTTTAAGCTTAAAAATGAATATCCAATTTTAATCATTTATTAACAAGAAACTTGATTCCTTTAATTATTTCATTTTATCATTATTTAATCTCAGTATTGTCATTGTGGCTTGCTGAGCTGGTTAGCTCACTCTTGTAAATCTTTTTATGTTTTTTCCAGTTAAAAAGGAAGTTATTGGTAGTGAGGATCCCCAGACCAGTGTGCGAGCTAGGATTCCAGGTTGAGACAGAATAAGCTAGCAGGAGCCCTTTTGCTTTAGTTTTGAGTTTTTGAAAGTTCGTAAGAATGTTTTATTATCCAGTTGTAAGTTGAACTAGTTGGGATTCGGTATGTTGTAATGTAAATAAGGTCATGGCTTGTGTTCATACTTTAACTTGTTGCGATCCGTGGTTGTGTAAGGTAGGGTCATTACATATATTATTCCATAAACAGGTTTATATTATATGTGTGCGTGTGTTGTGAACCCCAAACTTCTGACCCGGGTTTGGAGGGAGTCACAGGTTTGGTATCATAGTTACAGGTTATAAGTCACTGACACCAGCCTAGATTGTCGGGATTGGGTAGAGGGTTAGGATTAGAAATAAGCGATAGAAAGGTAGGACATCGAGAGGCTGAGTGCAACTATATAGTAGGTTTTTGGTATGATTCGTGTTGTGATTTGGGATTCTTATCTTGCGATGTTAATTTTCAGATAGCAGCGATGGCAGATCCTATTATCCATGTACCATCTGATCATTCAGAGCCTTTAGTTCGAGGACCATCATCCCCACCGAGATCTGATCCACACCATGTTCTCCCACCAGTATTAGCTATTTTACCTCCTATTGTGACAGCTGCACCTCTTCGAGCTATTCCACCACCCCTTGATATGGGACCACCTATTCGAGGACCCCACCTACTGGTTCTGACTCTACCGGACATTTAGTTGCGGGTAACTTTTCAATTTACCCCAGGCCATGTTCCGTACCATCAGTTTGAGGCTTGTCTTATGGAACAACATCATCTGCGAGGACAGATTAGAGAGCTACACCATATTGCGAGTACCAGGGATATTGAGAGAGGTGAGAGGGAGGTTAGAGAGAGGATTATGTGTTTCAGAGAGTAGCTGCCGCCAGGTTATATGGAGCCACTAGTGAGCATGCCACCCTTGATTATCTTGTGGAATGGGCTAGATGGGTTTTGGAGGAGCTTGATGAGATCTGAAGAACCATAGTTTCCCTGAAGCTAGATGATAAAGTTATTGTGACAGTTGTTATATGTATATTAGTGGTGTAGTATGTATCAGCTAGGGATGGCAAAATAATATGATCCAACGGATACCCGATCCGAAACCCGAAATTTTGGATTAACCGAACCTGATTTTTTGGATTTGGATTTAGATATGGATTTAATTTTTAAACCCGAATTTTTTTGGATTAGGATTTAGATATTAGGTATACCGATCCGAAACCCGATCCGAAATCCGAAACTCTATCCGAACCCGAAATCCAAAAAAACCCGAATTATTATATATATACTATTAATTATATATATATATATAATATTAAAAAATTTTTATATTACACATTATTATATATATATTAATAATATACATTATACAAATTACTATATAATTTTTAGAACATATACTTTTATATTTATGTTAAAAATTTACTAATTATAAAGTTTAATTAAATATAATTATTCAATCATTTAAACGGGTGATAAGTTTTATAAGGTTAACAAAATATCTTTTAGTAATAAATCTAAAAAATTGGGTATCAATTATGTTGATTTTTTAAATATTAGCTATACATATAATAACACAATTAATGATGTGATATAGTGGTTGAAAATGACATGTTAAAACTCTTTCTCTACAAGTCGCGTGTTCGATCCCAAGCACTTGCAATATCAATAATTATACAGTTTTTCAGATTTTGGATTCGGGTTCGCGTATGAATATCCAATTCAAAAAATTTTCCGGTTTCGGGTATACCCGAATCCGATCCGAAATTCTATGGATCGGGTTCGGATATTCATTTTCGGGTATTTTTCAGGTTCGGGTATGGATAAAATTTTCAGGTTTGGATATGGATTCTGTAATATCCGATCCGATCCGATTGCCATCCCTAATATCAGCAGACTTTTGTTTTGAATATATAGACTAGACTTGCTTACTAGTGGGTAGGCCTGTTGTACTTTTGCTTTTATTTTTGCTGAAGCGTTTCACGCTTGTACTGCCAAACTTTGACATATATATATAGGGTTAGATTCTATGGACTCCCCTATTTCATTGGAGTCCTTAGAGTCCATATGTTCTGCAAGTAAAATATAGCTTAAATTGTTGCAAAACGTATTATTTTTTGAATGATATTTTGCAAATATCATAATTTTATTGAAAATCTTGCAGATTGCATAGATTTTACAAGTAGAACGTTGTGAAACATATTATTCTACAAAACATGCTTAGTTTGCAGAACATAAATGTTCATTTGCATGATTTTATTGAAGTAATGATATTTGTGAAACATGTTTTGCAAGATAACACATTTTAGAATATATTTTATTTGCTGAACATAGATGGACTCCGAGGAATCCAATTAATAGGTGGACTCCATAAAACTTTATTCTATATATATATATTTATATATATCAGTACCTTTTCTTTTCCAGCATTGTCATTTACATTACTGCACATGTCTTATCTTACTTTATTTACTGCACCGGTTATAAACTCTTTTGATAACATATACCATTTTCCCTTGATTGTTTACATTCTGTAAAGAAGCTTGCAATTTATTTAGTTGAACATTTAAAAATGTTTTCAAAAAGAAATACTTATGTTTTATAAAAATTATTCATAAAAAGGATTTGATTTAAAGGTTAAATAAGTTGTTTGATTCTTTACAGAAGATGCCTCCCAGAAGAAATACCCATTCTACCACCTAGAATGAAGAAACCAACAACAACAACCAAGACAACAATAACCAGAATGCAAATCACGGTCCCATAGACCCAACTGTACCCCATATTCTTCAGATCTTGGAATAACAAACAATCAACCTGACTCAACAATAACAGAGGCAGGCCAATCCCCAGGTAACTTTTAAGACTTTTCAAGAAGTGAATCCACCGGAATTCAAAGGTTTTTTAGATCCAATTGAAGCAAGAGTTTAGTTAAAGGAGATTGAGAAGTCATTTGCTTTATTCAAGGTGAGAGAGGAACAAAAGACAGAATTTAAGAGTTACTATCTGAAGAATGAAGCCACCTATTGGTGGGAAACTTTTAATACATTGGAAGGTACAGATGTTATTGCTTGGGATAGATTTAAGGAGTTATTTTTTAGAAAAGTATTTTCCTCAGTTTGTTCAGGATCAAATGAAATTGAAGTTCTAGAGTAAAAGCAGGGGAATATGTCAGTAGCAGATTATGAAAGTAAGTTTGAAGAATTGTCTAAGTTTGTACCATCATATGTAGACACTGACAGGAAGAAAGCCAAGAGATTTTAGTAAGGTCTTAAGCCATGGATCAGAGGGAAAGTAGCTATATTTGAGTTGGACTCGTATGCAGCAATAGTACAGAAAGCTATGATTACAGAGGCAGAGAGTGAAATGTCACAGAAGGAGAAGGAGAGTAAGAAAAGGAAGTTTGAGGGAAGTGAAGGACATTCACAAGCAGGGAAGTTTCCGAATGTTAGTAATCAGAAGAAATGGAAGTTTCATCCAAGGAAAAATTTTAATTTCAGGAAGAAAAATGTAGGCAATGGAGGACAAGGCAATCGTCCAGCCATTGGAAACCAGCCGAATCAGCAAAGGCTAGCTTTACCAGAGTGCCATGTATGTGGAAAGAAACACGGAGGAGTTTATAATAAGTTGAATGTGGTATGTTATAGATACAACCAGAAGGGGTACTATTCAAGAGAGTGCCATAATCAACCAGCCAGAGAGCAAGCCAATAAGGATCAAACTATCATGAATCAAGCAAACAAGGTTCCAGCAATTGGGTTTACATGTTTCAAGTGTGGAAAGCCAGGAAATATAGCGAAGGATTGTAAAATACCAGCCCCGGTCAGTAATGCGATGAGAATAATGGGATTTACTCTAATAGTGAATGAGCCTCCAAGAGCTAGAGTTTATGATATGTCTGTGAATGATGATATTTAGGACACGGATGTTGTGGCAGGTATGCTTATTGTGAATTCTTTATGTGCTAAAGTGTTAGTAGATTCGGGAGCAACTCGATCATTTATTTCTTAAGATTTTATTGATAAGTTGAACTACCTAGTTGAATTATTAAATGAGATTATGATTGTAGAGTTAGCAAATCAATAAAGTGTATCTTTTAACTAAGTGTGTACGGACTGTGAGATTAAGAATTCTGGCAATAAGTTTTATGTTGCAATGATACCATTTAAGTTTGGAGAATTTGATGTTATTCTAGGAATGTACTAGCTATCTAAGCATGATGCTCAGATAGACTTTCGTAACAAGAAGGTAATTTTGAAGACGCCGGATGAGAAAGTGGTGACATTTAGACGTCAAAGGCAAGTAAAGAAGTTATTAATGATTATTCAAGATAAAACATTACTACAACAAGGATGCGAGCATTTTATCGCTTAATAGATAGAAGTCAGGAGCCAGCAAAACTTGAAGATATTCCTGTGGTCAATGAATTTCCAGACGTGTTTCCAGACGAGTTATCAGGACTTCCTCCGCATAGAGAAATTTAGTTTGCAATCGACGTAGCACCTGGAACGGAACCTGTGTCTAAGGCCCCATACAGGATGGCGCAAGTTGAAATGAAGGAATTAGCAAAGAAATTGCAAGAGTTAGTGGAAAAAGGAGTGATTAGACCTAGTGTATCCCCATGGGGATGCACCGGTGATATGGAAGCATGAGATTATGTATCGACTATTGGGAGCTCAACAAGATTACTATCAAGAACAAGTATCCATTACCTCGAATCGACAATTTATTTGACTAGTTGAAGGGAGCAAAGTACTTTTCTAAGATTGATTTGAGATCCGGATATCACCAATTGAATATTTAACCTGAAGACGTACCGAAAATAGCTTTCAGAACTAGGTACGATCATTATGAGTTTTTGGTAATGTATTTTGGATTAACCAATGCCCCAACAACATTTATGGACTTGATGAACAGAATTTTTAAGGAATATTTGGATAAGTTTGTCATTGTGTTTATAGATGATATTTTGATTTACTCGAAGTTGACAGAAGATCATGCGGGACATTTAAGGATAGCTTTGGAAATTTTGAGAAGGGAAAAGTTGTATGCTAAGTTTTCAAAGTATGAGTTTTGGTTGCAGGAAGTTCAATTCTTAGGACACATAGTCAGTAATGAAGGGATCAAAGTGGATCCATCGAAGATTGAAGCTATTATGAATTGGGAGAGGCCAAAAACACCAACAGAAGTGAGAAGTTTCTTAGTATTGGCAGGATATTATCGAAGATTTGTTCAAGATTTCTCAAAGATTGCATCACTTCTGAAAAAGCTTACTAGGAAGAACGAGAAGTTTATATGTGACGAGAAGTGTGAAGAAAGTTTTCAAGAGTCGAAGCAAAGATCGATCACGGCACCTGTTTTATCACTTCCAGATGATCAGGGAGAGTTTGTAATTTATAGCGATGCTTCTTATAAGGGATTAGGTTGTGTTCTGATGCAGCACAATAAAGTTATTGCATATGCGTCTAGACAACTGAAACCTCATGAACAAAAATATCCTACTCATGACTTGGAATTAGCAGCAATAGTGTTCGCCTTCAAGATTTGGAGACATTACTTGTACGGAGAAAGATGTGAGATTTATACGGACATAAGAGTTTGAAGTATATATTTACGTAAAAGGAACTTAACATGAGACAATGAAGATGGTTGGAGTTGATCAAAAACTATTATTGCACGATTAACTATCACCCTGGAAAAGCAAATTTAGTGGCAGATGCGATAAGCAGAAAGGAGAGATTGAATATGTTGACTGTACTAGAAGAATTATATAAGGAATTTCAGAAGTTGGAATTGGAAGTCAGGAATTGTAAGCCAACTGAAGGAAAGATGTATAATATGACCTTTCAAACAGATTTGTTAGAAAAGATAAAGAGATGTCAAGAGGAGATAATGGATCAGGATATCAATCATTTGGTAGGAGAAGAGTTATGCACTTAGTTAGATGATCAAGGTATTCTCAGATTTTCTTCCAGAATTTGGATTCCATCAGTGACAGAGTTAAAGAATGAAATTCTACAGGAAGCCCACAATTCTAAGTATTCGATCCATTCAGGGAGTACCAAGATGTACATATATTTGAAGGAGAATTATTGGTGGTTGGTATGAAAAGAGAGATTACGGAATGGGTTAGCAGATGTTATACATGTCAAAGAGTTAAAGCGGAGCATCAGAGACCAAGAGGATTATTACAGTCATTAGAGATTCCAGAATGGAAGTGGCAACATATTGCTATGGATTTTATAGTCGGATTACCAAGTACGAAAGCGAACCACGGCGCTATTTGGGTTATAGTACACAAACTAACTAAGTCAGCTCATTTTCTGCCTATTAATGAGAGATTTTCAATGGACAAGTTTGTTCATATGTATTTGAAGGAGATAGTAGTTCGTCATGGAGTCCGTCTATTGTATCTGATCGAGATCCGCGATTCAGTTCAAGATTTTGGAAAAGTTTTCAGGAATGTTTGGGAACCAAGTTGAATATGAGTACAACTTATTAGCCACAGACTGACGGCCAAAGCGAAAGAATGATTTAGATTATTGAAGTATGGTACGTATTTGTGCTATTTATTTTAAAGAAAATTGGGATGAGCATTTTCCCTAAGTATAATTTTCTTACAACAACAGTTACCACACCAGTATCGAAATGCCTCCCTACGAAGCTCTTTACGGGCGCAAATGTCGATCACCGGTATATTGGGGTAAAGTTGGAGAACGTAAAATACTTGGACCAGAGTTGGTGCAACTGACGAAAGAAGTTGTCGGAGTCATTCAAAAAAGGCTAATTGCAGCAGAGAGTCGTCAAAGGAAATATGCAGATCAAGCTAGAAAGGACATGGAGCTTGAAGAAGGAGATCTAGTGTTGCTGAAGGTATCACCATGGAAGGGATTGTCCAGATTTGGAAAGTAAGGAAAACCGAGTCCTAGATATATTGGACCTTTTGAAATTTTGAATCGTGTCGGCAAAGTAGCATACTGGCGTTACCCCCGCATATGGAGCACATTCATAATGTCTTTAACATGTCGAAGTTAAGAAGTACAATCCAGATTCTAGGCATGTGATAGAGTATGAGCTGATAGAACTTCGGGCAGATTTGTCGTATGTTGAGAATCCAATAGAAATCCTAGAGAAGAGAGAGAAAATGTTAAGGAATAAAGTGATAAATTTAGTAATAGTATTATGGAGAAACCCAAGGGTTGAAGAGTCAACCTGGGAGTTAGAAAGTGACATGCGTGAAAAGTACCCTCATTTGTTTACTTAGGAGATTCTGAGGACATAATCCTTTTAAGGGAGGGGATATAATATCCGGGATGTAGCGTGTAATTGTTTTGTCAATAAATGAATATTATGTGAATATTATATGAATTTTTGGTAAATTATGTGTAAATTGGTATCCGTGTTTGGTGTTTATATGTGATAAAATTTGCGAATTTTTAATTTTTATATGTCTAATATAAAGTATAAAGTTTACTCGGAAGTCTCGGGAAAACTCCTTTTTAAACTAATTTAATTATTTCGAGCATTTTCCGTGTTTTGACTTTTTCGATCTGGAGTACGGTTTTACCTGTATGATTCTCGGTATAAATTTTACGATACTAATTTCGTTTCGATAATCGATAAAACCCGTATTTTTGAGAAATGAGATATTTTGATTAAACTATTATATTATCTTCTCGTAATTCATGTAACCAAATCGCTGAGACCAAGACTGTATTGTAAACAGCCCGGTTTTAATAATTATCCTAAAACCGGTACAGAATTAGATCAATTTTATCAATACTTAACAATTAACTATTCTATTTTTATATCCGATATGACCCAATGGGGTACCAATATTCCTTAAATATTAATAGCCCTTACCGTATTTTATTTTGTACAGATAAACATAATTAATCATTAAAATAATACAGTTATCCAGAGAAACCCCTGAAATTCACAATGTTCTTCATAATCAAACTAAGAATCGAAAGTGTTAGTGAACTCGGATTTTGGCGTGTGAGTAACCAAAACGAAGCCCTTGAAGTATAAAAACAAGTTTCATAATCCATATCACTGCAAAATCAATCTGTATTTTTCTATATTTTTCTTTATTTTCGAATTAATTTGGATTAAATTGTGATTTTTTGATTTTAATGTTATTTGTATGATTTGTATGATTTGATGCTTGAATGTTGTAGATAATTGAATCAAGATCATTTTGGTATGTCATAATAGTGATTTGGAGTTCAATAATATGTTCAAAATTGGGTTTGATACTCTAAAATTAAAATTAGGTTTTATATTCGGTTTGAATGTTCTTAATTGAAATTAGGGGGTTTTATCTAGGGGTTATTAGAGAAATTGATTGATACCAGTGTGTAGATCGTGTAAAAAGGAATCGATTGGTGTTGTTTAGAAGTATAAACGATACCGGAATCGAGCTGACCGGAGCAACGAAGAACTTTCCGTCCGACGAGTTTTCTTCAAGCTATTACGACCAACTCAGAGGTTATTTGTTTGATTTGATTGCATGGTTAGATTCCCTGTGAATTGTAGTTTAATTTTGGAGCTCTTGGTGGCCGGAGGGTACCAGAGTTGAGAACTCCAGCGAACCCCGATGGTTTTCAGGCAAAAACTATAAAAATTGTAGTTTAGTCCCTACAATTTTGAAGAAGATGATGTTAGGTCCCTGAGGTTTCTGGAAATTGCAAAAATATGATTCATGTTTTAAAATCTTTTAAAAATTTGTATTTTCCATTTATTTTAAGTTCAGAAAATTGTTTTTAATATTTAAAAATTCCAAAAATATTTATTTTAATTCCAAAAATCATTTTTGATTCAAAAATAAATATGAATGAATGAATTAATTAATTTAGTTAATGGTTAATTATTTAATTGGTCAATTAATTTAAATATTAATTGATAAATTAATTTAATTAGTTATTAATTAATTTTAATTGATTATTTAATTAGATTTAATTATTTCTTTTGATTTAAAAATTTCGAAAAATAGTTTTGAGCTTTAAAATATTATTCTAAATTATGTTCGAAGCTTGATAATTATATTAAATGATTTTAAATTCGAATTCGAGTATTCGAACCTTATTGTTTAGATATAAAATGATTCTTTTACCTGTTTTAATTCTGAAAAATATTTAAAAATTCATATTAAATACCAGAAAAATTATTTTAATCCTCAACCTTCTTTGGAAAATTATTTTTATCGAATACCTTACGTGCTATGTGCTATGTGTGATCTGATTAATATATAATATGCCTATGTGTTCATTGTTTGACGGTTTTCGTCACAACTTTCAATCCGTACGTCGGATTTGGGTGAACGGAAGGGTAGATAAAAGCTTATATTGTCTATATGACGATTATAATAAGATGAGAATGAGTATTGATAGATACTTGTGATGTCTAGCAGAGGAAGCGAGGCGTAGAAAAGGAAAGCAAGCGGTCAGTGAATAGAATCGATAGACGAATGCAAGTAAAATAGAAGTCAATCGAGATAAGACAAGTGTTCTCAACCTTTCTTGAAGTATGCTGCAAGTATTTCGAATAGTTCTAGTTTTATATTGCTAGTGCTTTGAATTACTTAACCCAAAACCATGATCACATCATTTGATACATGAACCGTAAGCCTTATTCATTGTGAATCATTGATCGTTGTATTCCTGGATACTAAACCACATACATACGATACTACTCTACAAATACATATACACTATATACTAGTCACTGAAATGGATTTGCTTAATGTACAAAACACTCATACTTTCTACAATACCTCGTAATATCAGAAAAACCAATCCTTTTATATAGATTAAACCATTGTTCTTCTATTACCTGATTCTTTTACAGGCTTGAAGCCATTCTTCATACATACCTTGAAGTACCTTTGCGATACTCGTGAATTACCTTATGCTTTGACATAAATGTCTTATCCATGTCGTTTATGATTTTGTTGTATTGAATTATATTATTTATCATATTATTATATAATTGGATGGTTTTCTAAAATATGGACCAGATTGGTGGTCATATTAGGCCAATGTGTGCCTGAGATCCAGTATATAGAGCAGAACTGTGTTCCTTGCTCGGGATTAGTGCGTGACTGATCAGCAGCCTAACCTTGGTTTTAATCTTAAAAATGAATATCCAATTCTAATCATTGCTTAACAAGAAAACTTGATTTCTTTAATCATTTCATTTGATCATTGTTTAATCTCAGTATTGTCATTGTGACTTGCTGAGCTAGTTAGCTCACTCTTGTAAATCTTTTTATGTTTTTTCCTGTTAAAAAGGAAGTTGTTGGTAGCGAGGATCCCCAGACCAGTGTGTGAGCTAGGATTCCAGTTTGAGATGAAATAAGCTAGCATGAGCCCTTTTGCTTTAGTTTGAGTTTTTGAAAGTTCGTAAGAATGTTTTATTATCCAGTTGTAAGTTAAATTAGTTGGGATTTGGTACATTGTAATGTAAATAAGGTTGTGGCTTGTGTTCATACTTTAACATGTTACAATCCGTGGTTGTGTAAGGTAGGGTCATTGCATATATTATTAAATAAACAGGTTTATATTGTGTGTGTGTTGTGAATCCCAAACTTCTGACCCGAGTTTGGAGGGCGTCACATAAAGTATTAATTTTAAGAATGTAAATGAAGGTAAACTCGCAGCTCAGAAATTACTAAACGAAAAAATAAAAGTTTTATAATTTAAATATTATAATATTTTATATGCTTTTGTATAATATTACAAATGTACATATTCTTCTGGTAGATTAGTGATCAATATGCGTCACGCATACATTGAAAGTTGAAACAATAGACAGGGAGATTGTTCTAGGCATCCATATTTTCTCAAGAAACAACATAACTCGTAATAGTGAAATACCAGTATCACCGAAGTCACATTTCTAAAAGTGCATAACATGTAATTATATCAAAGTCAGTTGTATTTTACATGCTATAATTTTACAGTGAATCGTATGCAGTAGCTGGAATTGGACCAACGATGCTATAATGACAAGGAGAAGATATTCAAGAAAAGAGGAGATAAAACACTCACGAAAGACGTCTCTCAAGTACAAGATATATTGACCTCCTGGTTATCTTCTGATGATAAGACTATTATGCACATAGATCACACCCCATAGATTATTGTTACTTATTACTAATATTAGGCGCCAAGCAAGTAAAACCCCCTCAAATAAAATAAAGCCCACGAACGTATAAAATGTACATTTAAGTATCCACTTGGCTGAAAGGATATCTCATTGAACGCTCTCCAGCAGTTTAGGGTAACACATATAATAAGTGAGCAAGTTCAGTATAAGTGAGCAAGTTCAACAGTAAAATATTAGCTCTTAGTGTTTTAAGATATGAATAAAGAGTTTTATTTCCAATAATACTTCTCATATTCATTCCTTATCTAATATTTTAATAATAAAAATATAATATTTTCATCAAAGTTAGAGAGAAAGATGATGTGTCTCATGATTTATTATAAAATATTGGTTAGAGAATCCTTATAAAGAGAAGGATGCTAGTTTAAAATAAGGAGTGATATGAAGGTATTAGTGATTTAAGGACTGACGAGGAGATTGTTGGAGTGCATATTTTGTTATCACTCGTTAAAATCCATCTTAAGAGCTTGAATAACTAGTTTATTTGACTTGCTCTAATGAGGTATATTAAAAGGAGCATAGAGCAATTTATGAATAATAAAAATAATAAGCAGGTGCTAGTCATGTTATATATACCATACTATTAGTTCATAATTCTTAGCACACCTTGGAAGTGTATCCGGTAGAGCTGAGAAAAAAATTGCATTAATTTTGTTTTAAAATAAAGTGAATGAGTTGGATAAAATGTTAGCTATATGAAATTATTTGGTTATAAAATATAACTAGCATTAAGTGTCGGTGCTATTTTAGCACAAAAAACCAACTTTTGATATCATATTATAACAATATCTATAGATATTTTTCATCTAGCATTGAAGTTGTTCTAATGGAGCCCTTTTATGGATTGACACAAACTAAAATATATAATGGTGTATTGACAAAATATGATTGGTGTCCCCTCGAGTTTAAATCCTGGATCTAGGGATGACAATTTGTACTGAACTGATCGATACCCGATTCATACCGATTCGATCAGGTTTTACTGAACCCGAATATTTCGGGTTTAGATTCGGGTTCAGGTTTGATTTTTAAACCCGGACCATTTTCAGGTCGGGTTTGGGTTTATGGCCTACTGTTTTGAACCCGACCCGAAACCCGAAACTCATTCCGTTCCGACAAACCCGAACCCGATTTAAACCCCGTGTTAATATATAAATAATATTTTACATTTTGAAAGTTTGATATAATATGTAATATAATATATTACTAGTATATGTACAAAAAATATACTTTTTATAAACTGTAGCATTGAAGTCTAATATTATTAGACTATTATCGTAAAACATATTTTCAGCAACATGTTCGATAAAAGTACACTAAAGGCCAAGATTGTTGTGTTATTTGACCAAAAATTTTATTCTTAGAACTATAATTTATTGTCTTCTCTGAACCCTCTTATTTAACCCCAAAAATTTTAATATCTTCAGATCTATGAACATTTTGCAGGAATCAGATCCTAATAATTTTTCGCTAGAGTTTGTGGAAATTAAGGTGCAATTTGGTAGAGACTACAAACCCAAACCCGAACCGAACCTGAACAAAACCCGATGGGTTCGGGTTTAGTGATTCGGGTTTTTTCGGGTTCGGATACGGGTTTGGCAAAAAAAATCGGGTTCAGGTTTGGTTTTCCTAAACCCTTTTCGACTGATCTGATTGCCACTAAGTGGACCCTCCCCTGACCATATGACACTAGCTACCGCTCAGCTTCGGTTAAAGAACGAGCCACTGTACGTTATATTTTAGAAAGACCAACATATGGGAGAATTTTCATATTAGAGAATGAAAACTATAGTAGAGGTTCGATCACATAAATTTCCAGCCCAATCAGAGTCTGAATATACTCTGAAGGCAAGAGTTAGATTTATTTGTAATGAGTAAGCCATACATCAGAGTGAGCTTAAGATATCGTAGCAACCAGAGGCGGATCTAGCCTAAAAATACTTCCCAGCGGATTTTTTTTTTCTCATACCGAAAATGAACTTAATATATTAAAATACAATTTTTCATTAATTGTAAGTCATATGTCATAGCCTATTTGTATATTCGAGGATTCAACTCAACTCAAATAAGAATGTAATAAGTAAATAGTGGATTGACCGTCAGAGAGATCTCGCAAAGTAATATCTGTCAAAGGATTCAGAGACAATGTTCATCTACAGACTTGAGGAGTTAATTCACTGGAAGAAGTTCAAGAAGTTGATCATGCCTCAGTGATATAAATCAAGATCGTGGATTTAATCAAGTGACAGAGATCTCGTCAGAGTATCAATTAATTACAAGGATTTAATCTGAAGAAAATCAAAGTGTCAGAGTCAAGACATGAAGAAACGTCACGGAAGTTAGTCACTCATGAACCAGACAGTACATCGAGTGTCAACGTTGAAGTGGTGGAATTGATTCATAATTTTCAGTGATTTTCAGAAGATTTGCAGAAGAATGGTCGCTGCTCAAGACTAGAATTAATTCTCTATTAATTAATTAAGTCATCTAATTTAATTAAGAAAATAAATTATATCTGCGAAGAATAAGTTATTTATTAATTGAATTAATTGATTAATTAATTCTGAATTAATTCTAGGAATTTTAGGAATTTTCAGAAGCTTAATTGGATTAAATTCAAGCATTAAATCAGCAAGACAATTGAAAATGAACTAGCATGACAATCAGGATTGTCATACCGATTGTCATGCTAGGCCATTTTCCATTGTCATACCGAAAGTTACTCTAGGAGGATGATTGTCTTGCTAGTTCATTCTGATTGTCATGCTAGTTCATTCTGATTGTCATGCTAGTTCATTCAAATTGTCTTGCTAGTTCATTCAATTGTCCTACCGAAAGTCTTGCCAGCTATAGGATTGTCATGCCAAGTCAATTCTATTGGTTTTGTTGATTTAAATAGAAGCAGAGAAGCAGCATATCATTTAATCAATCATTCAAACAGAAGAACAAAGAACAAGAAAAGCAGCCGCCTTGAAATATTACATTTTTCATCTGTTTAATTCAAGATCAATTTCTAGATTGTAAAGTTAAATCCAATCAACTAGAAATCTTTATCTTGTTCTTGTGTAACAATCTAGCGGATCAAAATCCCTAGAACTTAATCTCAAATTGCGTTTAGCATTTGAATCTTTTTATTACAAAAATAGAAAAAGTTCATGTCGAATTTATTCTAGATTTGTGATAATTAATTTGAGATTAATTCCTTGTAATCGATACAGTTGTTGTAACACCTTTCAAGTTTAATAATATTTTTATTTAACTTGAATTTTGTTTCACATTTTTTATTCCGCATTTAATTCGATTATTCGGTACTGTTTGTATTCAACCCCCCCTTCTACAAACATATTGGGACCCAACAATTGGTATCAGAGCCTTCTGATTAACGAACAAATCAAGATCCTAGACTTTTGTGATTTTTCAACTCCTTGAATTTTTATTTATTCAAAAATTCATAATGACTTCACATAAAGTTGGAACCGTTAAAATTCCACAATTTGATAAAGAGAATTATATCATGTGGAAGAAGAAGATGCTATTATTTTTACAAGTTGCAAATCCCAAATATTCAAACTTGTTAAAGAAGGGTATAAAAACTCCGATGGTTATTGAACCGGAGGTAATAATAGATGGTGTGGTGACTACTGAAGCTAGAACCTATCCAAAAGAGCCTGAAGATTTTACTCCTGCTGAGAAGGAAGAAGCCTCCTTGGATGCCAGCCTTCAATTAATATTAATTGATTCCCTTGATCCCTTGATGAACAGACATGTGATGAACTGTAAAAATTCCAAACACATGTGGGAAACTATTGAGGTGATTAATGAAGGCACAGAGGAAGTTAGGGAGAACAAGTTGGAAATCCTAACCTCTGAATATGAACATTTCAAATCAAATCCAGGAGAAGGAATTACTGAAGTGTTTGAGAGGTACAATGCGTTGATCAACAACCTGAACATCAATGGAAAGTATTATTCAATCAGGGAGGTCAACAAAAAGTTCCTTTTAACACTGCCAGCTCATCTTGAACATAGAATCACTGCCATTAGAGAAGCTAGAGATCTGAGTGAGATTTCTTTGGACAGGCTCTATGGAGTGTTAAAAACCTATGAGTTGGAGCAGATTCAACAGAAGGAAGTCTACGGGAAGGATAGAATGGTCAGCACATCTACTGCACTTGTAGCTGAAGGTCAACAACAACAACAATCTCAACAGTTAGAAAGAATGGTACAGTTTTCCAAGGGTGAGGAAAATGAGTTAGTAGCAGAATATGATCCTCCTACTACAAATCAATCAAGTGATGATTTTTATTCCTTGGAAGAGCTGGAGCAATTGGAAGATGAATCAATGGCCCAAATTGTCAAGAGATTCTCCCATGTCAGATTCAGGAGGAATCCCAAGCTTAAGTACAAGTCCAACTACAACAAATTCCAGAAAGGTGGATCTTCATCCTCTAACACCAGCAGTGGTGGGTACAAAACAGGGATGGTTGATCGAAGCACCATTAGATGCTATAACTGCAATGAGTTGGGACACTTTGCCACAGAATGTAGGAAGCCAAAGCAAGTAAGAAAGAACTCTGAAAGGGCTTATCTGGCAAAGGGAAGAAGCTGGGATGATACTGACAGTGAAGATGAAGATGAAGGAAATCTTGCTCTTATGGCTGTTGATGGAAAAGCTTCATCGTCAAGAATAGAGGTAAAACTTTCTGATGCTGAAATGGTTTATCATCTAAGAGGTAACTTAGATTGTGCACGTCGTGATAATGAACTGTTAAGTTTACAGATCACAGACCTTGAGAAAGAGGTCAATGAATTAAGACTTGTGCACATTAATCAAGACAAATTAAAAGAACAGGTATCTTTTCTAGAGAATAGAGTTGACTGTTATAGAAAACTCGAAACTATTCTCAAAGACAAGATCACCGGTCTTGAGACTAAGGTTAGAGCCTACTTCAATTCTTGTTCGAAGGCTAAAGAGTTCTACAGTAAGCAAGCTGTTAATCAAACATCTGGAATAGGTTATGATTACAATGCTGCTATTGGAGAATTAGGCATAAACTCCCCTCCTCATGTATGTGCTAAAGGGAGGGAAGTACCACATGTGCTTAAGGGTGTTGATGAACCCCTCTATAAAGCATCAATTGCTGAACCATTTGATGCGACCTCTTCTGTTATTCAAGAAGAAATACGTGCTGAGGATCATGCTTATGAGAAGATTGTTTCCAAGTTAAGTGAGTCGAAAGTTCCAGTCAAAGTTGTGAAAGCAACTGAGACTAACTCAGACACACATGAGTTGGATAACAATAATGCCATGTCTACCATGCATAAATTGCCTGCTGTTAATCACTCTCATAAAGCATGTGGTGTTGCTAATTGTATGTCTTGTGCTTTTAATATGATGTATGCTTATTTTAATGGTAAGTATGTGTCTAATGATAAGACTACTCCTCGTCAGCATGTGAATAACGAGAAGCATGATAGGTCTAAGACTGCTAGTCCTTCTAAGGCTAGAAAGGAGACATTTGTGCCTAAGCTTAAACAGAAATTTGTTAAGGCTGTTTACAAGGTCAAATGTTCAGTCATTGAGAATGTTGAGATCGTTAAAATTAAAAATGTTGTTTTGTCTGACAAAGGACAGTTCTACAAGTATGCCGGGCCCAACCAAGTTTGGGTTCCGAAGAAGGTCTAATCCATTTGAAGTGCAGGGCATTAAACAAGTATAACCGGTAGTGTGGATTCTTGACAGTGGATCATCAAGACATATGACCGGAGATAGAGCCCTGCTATCAAATGTGGTTGAGAAAGCTGGCCCCATGGTTACCTTTGGAGATAACAGCAAAGGTTTATCCGAGGGATATGGCTGTTTGCAAGCTGGGAATGTTATCATTGTAATTTTGTATATTGTGCTGGGTTATTATCAGGAAGCAGTATCTAACATATAGCACCAGTGACGAGACTTGAGAATATTACGACATATCAGGCACCTGCTGCACATTACACTTGGAATTGTACTCTAGTAAGATGTGTACAAGTGTACTCCTGGTTGGTGAGTTAAAAGAGGAAGTCAGTGCACCACAGTTCATGGACTTTGCAGCTGCAGATCTGTTGGACTATGCAATCTCTTCTTCACAATCTCACTTCAGGTTGGTATGAACTAGTATACTGCTCAAGCAATCGTCAAGGACATGGTATGGCACTCTAACAGAAGTTATAATTTTATATGAACTAGTAGAGTCGTCATATTTATAACTATCTTATCACTAAGCACAATCATATTGTTTTATATGTGCAGTGGTATATTGTTAATGCAACATAACAATTAGTATCTAAAGTACTTGACAAGTATCGGTCAATGATATCTTGTTAACATTATGTTGCAGATATTTGTAAGCTTTTGACATGAATGAGAATTACTTAGACTTTACCCTAAGTGATCAATGTTTTATCAAAAACTCATTCATATTGAAAAACAAAATCAAACTTCTTTCTACATTAGTGATTTCTTATGTCATGTAAAATCTTTTGAAATCACTATTGTAAATCATTTTCTCTTTATTACCATATATTTTGTGTTACAGATTCAGTCTCCAATGGCTTTCTTTCATTAACAGTCATGAGGTTGAAAACCCACAACGTCTATCCCAGACTGTAAAGACAAACACAAAAACAGAACCAACCAACACTCTCTTACCACTAAAAGTAGTATGAATGAGCGTGAGGGAGATAGTGCCTAGTGCACCACATAAGGAAGGTTCTGTAGTCAACCCAGTAGCTCTGTCTCCTACATAGATGAGTAGTATTTAAACCGAGACAACTGCTAGCCCCCATACATCTTCTCAAAAAGATGTAATGGCTGAAAAGGCACAAAAACAGTTACTAGATTCATTCTCTCAACAGGGTGAGTCTATTGAATTTTGCCTGTCGGCCAAGGTATACGATGTAGTGTCACCACTTCAAACATAATCAATTCTTGATGCACAAGGAGAGGTTACACACACAAAGGATGAGTTGACGGAAACAAGAGTTTCGACCATTTTAAGGTCAGATTCGATTGTTCAAGGTTCGTTAGTGGACCAATTGCCTTTACAGGTGTTAGGAGAGGATACTGATCCAAAAGCCATATGTCAGTGGTCAGTGTCTACCTCCCCAGGCTTAAATCCCCTGGATGCATCTGCGGATAGTGGATCTGACATAGGCGCAGATCGGCAACTTGTTGACAATGATTCAGATATTACCTGATAAGTCACAAGGAAGTGTCTTCACAGACATTAGAAGGGAACTTTGATCTTTATGCTAAAATCGTTGGATCATTGTTTACCTTCCCAGAATTCAAATCTGGAACCCTAAAAGGGAAACTAGCAACTTGTAGATTATGACTCAGATTTATCTGACGAGTTTAACAAGGATGGGGATTTGTGAACTCCCATTGCACCACCTGTGACCTCCTTAAGGATGGCTAAGGTGATTTTCCTTGCAGGTACAGCTGGATTATGGAGCTATGAGAGAAGAGTGATACACTTGTGAGAATGAGTGTAAACACGAGTGGAGAGAAGAGTGAAACACATGTGAGGTACACTAAAACAGGATCACACACTCACAGTGAGGTAGAAAGAGAAACTACTTGTTATTTCTTTTCCAACCAAGTGAAATATGAGAACTCCTTCAGACGACGGCATACATTCCTTCTTTAAGGGGGAGATAAAAGCTTAAGTAATAGGTTGGAGGATTCCTCAACTAAGGGGGAGAAATAGCAGGGAGGAAGAAAAAGATCCTAAATGTACACTACACCACACCATTGTTGTTTCTAACTACGGATCCTATTGTACGGGAGAGGTGGTAAACACAAGGTGATTTTCTGATAAGGGAAGAAGCTGTTAGGGGAGTACCATTGGTTTTTATCTGCGGATCCTATTGTACGGGAGAGGTGGTAAAACGAAGGTGATCTTCTTTAATCAGTTGATTCTCATAGGGGGAGAAGCAAGAGATATGGGCTTCTCAACAGGAAATGTGGTTGTACAAATGAAGATGAAACTACTTGAAGATATGTTCAGTCTAGAGGAACATCTACTTGGAATCTGGAAAATGTTAAATCTCATCCAGAACTTTTCTACTATTTACTTTGCATGTATGTTTATATCTTTTTCTTATTTGTTAGTTGAGTTATCCTCTAGGTATTTGTGTGTCATTGTCTAACAAACAAATAGGGGGAGATTGTAAGTCATATGTCATAGCCTATTTGTATATTCGAGGATTCAACTCAACTCAAATAAGAATGTAATAAGTAAATAGTGGATTGACCGTCAGAGAGATCTCGCAAAGTAATATCTGTCAAAGGATTCAGAGACAATGTTCATCTACAGACTTGAGGAGTTAATTCACTGGAAGAAGTTCAAGAAGTTGATCATGCCTCAGTGATATAAATCAAGATCGTGGATTTAATCAAGTGACAGAGATCTCGTCAGAGTATCAATTAATTACAAGGATTTAATCTGAAGAAAATCAAAGTGTCAGAGTCAAGACATGAAGAAACGTCACGGAAGTTAGTCACTCATGAACCAGACAGTACATCGAGTGTCAACGTTGAAGTGGTGGAATTGATTCATAATTTTCAGTGATTTTCAGAAGATTTGCAGAAGAATGGTCGCTGCTCAAGACTAGAATTAATTCTCTATTAATTAATTAAGTCATCTAATTTAATTAAGAAAATAAATTATATCTGCGAAGAATAAGTTATTTATTAATTGAATTAATTGATTAATTAATTCTGAATTAATTCTAGGAATTTTAGGAATTTTCAGAAGCTTAATTGGATTAAATTCAAGCATTAAATCAGCAAGACAATTGAAAATGAACTAGCATGACAATCAGGATTGTCATACCGATTGTCATGCTAGGCCATTTTCCATTGTCATACCGAAAGTTACTCTAGGAGGATGATTGTCTTGCTAGTTCATTCTGATTGTCATGCTAGTTCATTCTGATTGTCATGCTAGTTCATTCAGATTGTCTTGCTAGTTCATTCAATTGTCCTACCGAAAGTCTTGCCAGCTATAGGATTGTCATGCCAAGTCAATTCTATTGGTTTTGTTGATTTAAATAGAAGCAGAGAAGCAGCATATCATTTAATCAATCATTCAAACAGAAGAACAAAGAACAAGAAAAGCAGCCGCCTTGAAATATTACATTTTTCATCTGTTTAATTCAAGATCAATTTCTAGATTGTAAAGTTAAATCCAATCAACTAGAAATCTTTATCTTGTTCTTGTGTAACAATCTAGCGGATCAAAATCCCTAGAACTTAATCTCAAATTGCGTTTAGCATTTGAATCTTTTTATTACAAAAATAGAAAAAGTTCATGTCGAATTTATTCTAGATTTGTGATAATTAATTTGAGATTAATTCCTTGTAATCGATACAGTTGTTGTAACACCTTTCAAGTTTAATAATATTTTTATTTAACTTGAATTTTGTTTCACATTTTTTATTCCGCATTTAATTCGATTATTCGGTACTGTTTGTATTCAACCCCCCCTTCTACAAACACATTGGGACCCAACAATGTTCATTAACAAGTCAGAATATGTACATGAACTATTAATCAAATGTCATAAGACAATGTTACTAGCTAGTACTAGTACATGAACTATCTAAATTGAGCCCTACGATCTCCTGTAGATTCAAAATGATCTATCACAGTTTCTGAATCAATATCATCCACATATTCCTTTTCAATATGAAGCATCATACAACCCGAAATCCTTCTCAAAACTTGATCAACAAACCTGAGAATAATTTCCATTTGCTCCTTATGAGATACATCAAGTGATTCGTCAACCAATATACAAAACTTGGCATCACCAATTACTCGACGAATTTTATTTCGAATTTTAGTAGCAATGATATCTAGAATCTCCTTCTGAATCGAATGTGCAATGTACATGGCATGTTTGGGAGCATTTTGAAGAACAACTTTTGCAATCTCATCATTCATATCTACAAAACTCTTAATTATCTCAACAAAATGTCCTCTACTACTCGAGTCAGAAGATTCATCATGGCCTCTAAAAGGCAAGCCTTGTTTTCCCAAATATTTCACAGCTGTTATTTTTGTTTTTAGATGCAACCTATTTTGCCTTACAACCTCTGGTGGAAGTTTGTCAATCACTCTATCAATGTGTTACGGAGTTTTTAATAAATTAGCCCAATCCTGAACATTCTTTCGATGGAAAAAATTGATTTTTCCAACATG
The DNA here is from genome assembly GCF_009905375.1 of Apium graveolens. Classification (NCBI taxonomy): domain Eukaryota; kingdom Viridiplantae; phylum Streptophyta; class Magnoliopsida; order Apiales; family Apiaceae; genus Apium; species Apium graveolens. The sequence goes on from NC_133654.1 coordinate 244,972,221, forward strand.
TTGCTCACAAAATCCTTTCTTCCCTGCTATCATTCTACTCAAATTACAACATCCAGTAGTAGTAAACAAATGAGATTTGGGTGGATTTTTTTCAAAAAGAAAGCAAGGGAAGCAGAATACTCTATCTTTGGGTACTGAATACTCCAGCCAAGGAAATAAAGTAAACCATCGATGTTGAAAATGATGGTTATCACGCCCATCAAAAGTTGGTGGTTTTGTAACTTAGGTTGGCAAGGGCCTAATTGTAAATACTCTCTTCGAATACGATCTTGTTTATTCACCGAAAATGAACAAACTGGAGCACGCAATCCAGGATCAGTCTAAATTGAAGGCTCATCAGGAACATTAACTTTAATTTATGTATCACTTGTATGCAAAGAATCAGGGGGATTGAAAGGAAATGGAAAATTTAATTCAAGTGTTCGAATGTTTTCATCTTTCTTATAAAAAGAGAAAAGTGACTTCATTCGCTTCTTGGGAGGTTGATTAGACATCCTAAATTGCATTTAATTTATACACAAATAAACAAAAGTTAAGAGAAATAAACTAACCAGATGCTACACTTAAAAATCATGACAAATTCTAAATCACAAGTAAAAATCAAGATAGAATACATTGATGTAAAACAACACAGACAAGTAAATGTTACATGATTCTATTGATAAAAATATTCATATTCTCTTTTGCACATTTAATCAAACAGTTTGGGTGCATCCTTTATTTTGTAAGTTTTGATAAAAATAAAGTATAGAATTACCTTATTATGGTGATTGATTATTGACTAAAGATGTATATAATCTCTAACTTCATCGGTTCATCCCAAATGATTAAATATGAAACTTGAAATCCGGTCGGACCTGCAAGGAGAAGAATGCGAGGGTTTGACCTCCTATTCACCTTCGGTGTGAGGATCGGTATTTGATCTTCGTAGGTAAGATATGAACGTACAAGTGATTGTTGAAGATGTAATTATATACATGATTGTGTCCGTATCTACAAACCTAGACCAATGTTTATACTAGGTATCATCCACCCTTGGTGAGTGAATTTAGGAAGATGAGGGAGAATGTAGCATAATGATTCGTTACTTCCAATTCGGACGTGCCTTGGACTGATTTGTATAGAGCTGCAAATAAACAAAGCCTTTCGTAAAATAAAACTCATGAACGGCTCGTTTAAGTGAACTCTGCTCGGCTCGTTTTCTTAAACGAGCCAATCGCGAACATAAAAACAAGCTTGGTTAATTAAACGATCTGAGCCCAGTTTTTTGTATGTTCGGCTCGGACTCGGCTCGTTCAGCTCGGACTCAGTAACTCGGCTCAGATAAAATGTTAATATATAATAAATAATAAATAATTTTCAATCACTTGTATAAAGATTTTAATTTTTTTAAAATAAAATGATTAGTGTAATTAAATTTTATTACATATTTTAATAAATAATTAAAATAATTAATTCAATTAATTTAATAAATATCACTAGAGTTTTATTACTTTAATAAATAATTTATAATTTAACTTAATTCTAAATTTTACCTAACACTTTTATTAGAGGAGTTTATGATATAATCGACCAAAATTACGATTTTAAATAAATTAAAATAGTGAGTTATTAAAAAAATTATAACATTATAATATTTTTAAGAAAATGATAAAATACTTTTTAATAATTATATTATATTATATTTATCGACCAGTTGAACTATATGTCTGACTCTACAGGAATGATATAGGACAACAGATTAAGGTAGATACATGATCATTTAGGACAAGAGCTTATATAAGGTAGATGCATATTTTAATCCTTGGGTAAATTCTGATAACGACATTCTTCCATCAAAATCATTCAATACAACTGGGCTCCAACAGAATGACTCGTTTGTGGCATCAAAACTATAAATTGT